>NC_092712.1:296521343-296744364 GCF_047496885.1 Scyliorhinus torazame
TCCACCTCCAGTTCTGCTGTACCGTCTGGGGACCCACGTAGACGTAGTCAAAGGGCCCGTAAGGCCAAACAATTAGACACTGAGTAAGTTGGCACGGGTGCAGGGCACAGATGAGTTTTAGGGGCTAGGGCACGTGCATGAACTCCTTTGGTTATTAAAGTCAATGTTAAACCTACCGAAGCTGCCTTTGTGCTCTGTCCAAAGTGTGCGGGCGTGTCATGTACGTTGAGCGCAAGTGTGTGTGTGACAGGTGGTCTTACCTCAGCCCCAGGTGAGTCTGCCCCCTTCCCCCTGGGCCGCCATCAACATCCCCCGGGCAGAGGACGGGACCGTGAGCTGCAGTGTCACAGCCGCATGCAGGGATGGTCCGGGTGGATGGTGGTACTGTGGCCATGGGTCAGACATAGTCCAACGATGTAGAGCCAGGAGCTCATCGGAGGCGGGTTGTCATCATCCTCCATGGCCTGCGATAGACACGCGTCCACCCGCAACTGGGTGAGCCCGGCCCGTTGTGCCGCCGGTGGATCGGCAATTGGGGGTGGGGGGGTGGTGTGCATGCGGGTGGGGTGTGTGGGGTTGGGGAGGGGGGTGAGGGTGCTGGGTGGGTGGATGGGTGGGGGGTGTGGGTGGTCGGCTGTTGTCATGGTGTGCGGTCTGTGGCCATACTACCCGATTCCCACGCCCATCTAGTCAGTGAAGCGGGCGTCTATCAGTCTGTCCCGTGCCCGCTGGGCCAGCCGGTAACGGTGGACAGCCACCCGCCTGTGTCTACCCCGTCTGCCCTGACCATTGCCCCCATCCCCCTCATCTGGGGAGGACTGGGCCTCTTCCTGCTGCTCCTCCACTCCGCCCTCCTCTGCCTGCGGCACATCGCCCCTCTGCTGGGCTATGTTGTGCAGGACGCAGCACACCACAATGATGCGGCCGACCCTATCTGACCGATACTGGAGGGCGCCCCCAGAGAGGTCCAGGCACCTGAAACGCATCTTTGGCACGCCAAAGCACCTCTCGATCACTCCCCTTGTCGCTACATGGGCATCATTGTAGCGGTTCTCCGCCTCATTGCGTGGCCTCCGTATAGGCGTCATCAGCCACGATCGCAATGGGTAGCCCCTGTCGCCCAGCAACCAGCCCCTCAGCCGGGGATGGCGTCCCTCGTACATGCCGGGGATGGATGACCGCGACAACACAAATGAGTCGTGTACACTGCCTGGGTGACGGGCGCAGACGTGCAGGATCATCATGCGGTGGTCGCAGACCACCTGTACGTTCATTGAATAGGTCCCCTTCCTATTAGTGAACACGGCCCTGTTCTCTGCAGGTGGCCGCACGGCGACGTGCATCCCATCGATCGCGCCCTGGACCATGGGGAACCCGGCAACGGCAGAGAAGCCCACGGCCCGGGCATCTTGGCTGGCCCGGTCCACGGGGAAGCGGATGGAGCGGTGCGCCATGGCATAAAGGGCATCTGTCACTGCCCGGATGCACCGATGCACCGATGTCTGCGATATGCCGGACAGGTCCCCACTCGGTGCCTGGAATGACCCCGTTGCATAAAAGTTCAGGGCCACCGTAACCTTGACGGACACGGGGAGAGGGTGTCCCCCGCCAGTGCCACGCGGTGACAGGTGTGCCAGCAGGTGGCAGATGTGTGCCACGGTTTCCTGGTTCATCCGGAGTCTCCTCCTACATTCCCGGTCCGTGAGGTCCTGGTATGACTGCCGGGGCCGGTACACACGGGGCGCCCTCGGGTGCCTCCGTTGCCGTGGGGCCACGACGTCCTCCTCCCCCTCCTCGTCCTGTCGGTCAGGTGTCCCTCCAGCCTGGGCGGCTGCCGCCTGCCCCTCCGCGGCAGCCTGCGCCGCCTCTCTGGCACGCTCCTCCTCCTCCTCCTCCTCATCCAGGGCAACATAGACATGAGCGGCTGCCACCACGGCGGCCAACATCTAACCACCCCCCCCCCCCGCCGCACACACACACACACAAGCCGAGACACACCTCTCCTCACGCAATCAGTCTGCGGCCACGCCATTTCCTGCCCAGAGCCAACCCATCAGGCCGTCACTCACCTCCTCGCTGGTCGGCGTGAGCCTGGAGCACCGGGTCACGCCGATGAAAAGGAGGTTTGATTCACGTCGACGTGAACGGTCATCACGTCGACGGGACTTCGGCCCATCCAGAAGGGAGAATATCGGCAGGCCGAAAATCGGCTGCCTTGCGCAGACCCGTGACATTCTCCGCGGCAGCGGCGCCTTTAACGCCCCGCCGACTTTTCTCCCTTCGGAGACTTCGGCGGGGGTGGGGGCGGGATTCACGGCGGCCAACGGCCATTCTCCGACCCGGCGGGGGGTCGGAGAATGACGCCACTGGTCTCCGGTGGTGGGGAGCACTTCCCACTGGCCTCACCTGTGCTGGCGGTGGGGGTGGAAGTGGGGTTGGGTGGGAATTGGTTGGACCATGTTTAACTGCTCATTTTCATATGAAATACTGATCTGGTTCACGCCCTCACTGGGTGTCAACAGATCACGTCACCTACACCAGGCCAGGAGCATGTCGCACTGGTCTTTGCCCAGCGCATACCCCGTTTCGGTGCTCTCCCGCTATTCTCTGGTACTGCGGGATGTGCATCGGACACAACGTGGCCTGAGAATCAGCCCCTTAATCTTTCACATAATGTGGGCATTCCTAGCCAGATGAGAGTTAATTGCCTAACTCTAATTGTACTGGAGAAGGTGGTGGGAAGTCACCTTCTTGAATCACTGCAGTCTATGCTTTGTGGCAACACACACAGTGATGTTAGGGAGGAGTTCCAGGATTTTGTCCGAGCAACAGTGAAGGAAAGGTGACTTAATTCCAAGTCAGGCTAGTGTGTGGCTTGGAGGGGAACTTCCAGGTGGTGTTATTCCCAAGTACCTGCTGCCCTTGTCCTTCTTGGCATGTTTGGAAGGTGCTGTCAAGGAAGCCTTGGTAAGTTTCTGCAGTGTATCTTGTAGATGGTACACATTGTTGACACCGTGTCTCGGTGGTGGAGGGTATGAACCTTGAAGGTGGTGGATGGGTTCCAAACAAGCGTTCGGCTTTGTCCTGGATTGTCTCAAGCCTCTTGAGTGTTGTTGGAGCTACACTCATCCAGGTAAGTGGAGAGTATTTCGTCACTCCTGTCCTGTGCTTTGTAAATGGTGCGTAAGGCTTGGAATGTCAGGAGATGAGTTAGTTGCGCAGAATGCCCAGTCTCTGATTGCACTTATAGTCACAATATTTATATGACTTGTCCAGCTTAGTTTCTGGTCAACGATCACCCCCAGGATGTAGATGGTGGCGGATTCCTCTCTTGGTGGAACCCAAACTGAGATAGTGAGCAGGTTATTGCTGAGTTATGACCCATTCCATCACTTTGCCGATGAAGAGTAGACTAATGGGACGGTAATTGGAATAATAATAATCTTTATTATTGTCAGTCAGGCAAGTAGACTTACATTAACACTGCAATGAGGTTACTGTGAAAATCCCCTAGTCGCCTCACTGTTCGGGTACACTGAGGGAGAATTCAGAATGTCCAATTCACCTAACAAGCACGTCTTTCAGGACTTGTGAGAGGAAACCGGAGCACCTGGAGGAAACCGATGCAGACACGGGGAGAATGTGTAAACTCCACACACAGTGACCCAAGCCGGGAATTGAACCCAGAACCCTGGAGCTGTGAGACAGCAGTGCTAACCACTGTGCCACCATACTGCCCCCCCCACCATGTGGCGTAAATGTAACGTGCGACTTACCAGCCCAAGCCTAGATATTGTCCAGGTCTTGCTATATTTGGACATGGGCTGCTTCATTATCTGAGGAGTCAAGAATGGTGCTGAACATGATGCAGTCATCCGCAAACATCCCCACATCTGACGTTATGTTCGAAGGAAGGTCTTTGATGTAACAGCTGAAGATGGTTGGACTGAGAATACGACCCTGAGGAACGCCTGCAGATGATTGACCTCCAACCACCACAACCATCTTTCTTTGTACCAGGTATTATTAATATTATTTGGTAATGTTTATAATATTCTCAATCTGGGGCTGGTTTAGCACAGTGGGCTAAATAGCTGGCTTGTAATGCAGAACAATGCCAACAGCGTGAGTTCAATTCCCGTACCGGCCTCCCCGAATATCCGGAATGTGGCGACTAGGGGCTTTTCACAGTAACGTCATTGAAGCCTACTTGTGATAATAAGCGATTATTATTATGCATCTGGGAGATTTGACATTAAATGGCAAACTAGTAAGGAACCTTTTATTTTCTGGTGTTCTATTTTCACTCCCATCTCTTAAAAATTTAAAATTCTAGTTGAATAGCTCAGCACAGGAGAGACATGGATATGTCTACCAGTCCCGATAAACTGTGCTCCCAATGACATCCCCACTTTTGTTCTGCCTGTGGATGGAGTTGAATCCGGGGCCCATAGAAAGAGACAGAAGCTACGTTAGGGAAGGAAATCAATCCATCGGAGTAGTTTGTGCTGTGATTCACACGCCAGATGAGCAAATAAATCTAAACACACTCACTTGGCCATGTTTCCTTTTCCTCCATCAATCCAACCTCATTTTGAATTTCATTTTCATGGCTCCACAATTTGTGGCTGTGCCTTCGGTTGCCTACAGGCCTCACACTCCAGAATTGCTTCTCTTTGCAGCACACTCTTTCTTTCCCATTTTCATCTGCTCCTGAAACCCTTATCCTCGCCTATTTTGTTGTGTGGATTGCTGCCAAATGTTGTTTGGTGAAATTCCTGTGAAGCCCCTTAGGCATTTCACTAGATTGCCCGCATGATGTAAATGCCAATAAATGGGGAATATTACCGACTCTTTCTGACTCGTCTCAACACGGAAATGAACTCCATATCCTCACAACTCTCAATGCCCTGCCCTCCGTTCTAAATGTAATCTTCTATTTGGAGCTGATAATTTTCCTTCCTCTCCAGACCAAGGGTCACAAAGACAACAGTAGAGTTGCGACTGAGGTGAGCTACCTCATTATAGACTAGCGAATGAAGCAGAGGACCTTCTATGTCAAATGGTTTGATGCTACACCTGACAACCTTTACCTAATAAACAGGAGGGTTTTTAAATCACAAGTTACTCTTCAATCCATTTCTGCAGTGCTTTCTTTTGAAAAAAATGAAAAGAAGGGAAGGCAGCAATCTAAATTTAGAGCATCTAGATTGGTCAAGAGGATACAAAACAGCTTTAGGAATATTGCTGGGAAAAGCCAGATGTAGTGTGTCAGGATAATGGATGGCAAGGTGTCCAGAGGTCTACAGTCAATAACAAAGAGCTCTGATGTCTGCACATGTAATGGCTGTGCCCTTGTTTTAGGTGAAAAAAAAAGCACGTGTCAATGAAGAGTGTAACAGTGGTGCAATATTAGTCATGACATTTACAGAAAGAGAGTTATGTCAGGCAAGATTCATGGGATTACTTTATGAGAGGTGACATGTTTAGCGGCCTGGAGGTAGAGTCTGACAACAGGCAATCTGTGCAGGTTGGACAAGTGGGGAACACTGATAGATGACCTGACAGCACTGGTTTGTCTGGAGAATACGATTACTTTAAGTCTTGGGAAAAATAGAAGTCATCGGGGTCAATAAAGCTGACAAGATTTCACAGTAGCTAAACCTACACCAAACATAGCTTCTCAAGTGCGAATTGGGAGAGATTACGAGGGGGCACATTTCAAACTGCGGTCTTTTGCAAACAGATCATCAGTTTTACTGTTTACTGTATAAGTCATCTACATAGTTCAAATTAATCTTGTGCTTAAAAGGGAGTGACAGAACTGGAGGTTTCACACAGCTGTCATTAACAGATCAGCAGATTATGATGGCAAATATATTCCCCATTTAACAAAATATGATGTTAAACCCTGTCACCTACTTTACAATCAATTTTGAAACAAGTATACTGCTATGCGATTGTTCGATGGTGAAGTGGAGGCATCATCTGATTCCATCTACAAAATTGTGACCAGTTTTATGAATATTAATAACATCAAAACAAGGAAGAAATCCAACACTATTAATCTCTTCTATGCTTTAAATAGTGAAGTCTGTGGGCTCAGGTATCATCCAGTAATCCATCAGCACTTCAAGCAATATAGAAAGCAGAGTCTAATCATACCTAATACATATTTAGCGAGACCTAACCTCATTATAACAATGCCCCTGTGTATTCCTACCTCCTGTAATATCTGAACAACATGGAATACATTTGGGACTTCCATCATCTGTCAGAAAAATTACATTTCATTTCTTTTTTAAAGTTTCCTCATTCCGCATCTCAGAGATTGTAACTCACCTCTCCCCGTTGCAGTTATCTGACGTCAGCATGTCTTGTTTCTGCAGCATGGAGTATTGAGCAATGTCAGATCATGGGTAGATAGATCTGACGAGGGCTGGCAGCTCTGACATTGAATGCAGGTGGCAATCCAGAAGGGAAGACCAGAATTGTACTTCAAAAGCCGGAATACTGTAAATTCTTAGCCTGAACCTTTTCAAGTAAGGGATGCAGTGATGTCTGAACTGTTATCTTTGTTTTTCTTTTCTTCTCCTAGCTGAATCTTTTGCATTGATTCAAGAGTGTTTGAACGGAGACAGACCAACATGTTCCTGGTGTAAATGCATGCGTCTTGTTTAAATGTTAACAGCCCTTATGATTGCAGTCTTCCAGAAGACCAGCAGTGAGGGCCTGCTCTGCAGTGTTGTACCTACATAGCTCTGGCACGGCTGGATTCATTTACTCAGCCATTCATTTATGTCCTTTGTTATTCAGTATTCACTCCTTAACTTACTCGATCATTTAGCAGGGAGAACACTGCCAGAATTTCATCAGGCGTCCACTGGGGCCTGTGAACCCAGATATTCAACACTTGAATTTCATACTGCAATCTGTCCTATCTGATCTGG
Organism: Scyliorhinus torazame; assembly: GCF_047496885.1. Lineage (NCBI taxonomy): Eukaryota > Metazoa > Chordata > Chondrichthyes > Carcharhiniformes > Scyliorhinidae > Scyliorhinus > Scyliorhinus torazame. The sequence continues at coordinate 296,528,294 of NC_092712.1, forward strand.
ATTAAAAGTGTGCTGGTGACTGTCTGTTTGTCTGTGCGAAGCCTGCACATTCTCCCCGTGTCTGCGTGGGTTTCTTCCAGGTGCTCCGGTTGCCCCCCACAGTCCAAAGATTTCACAGTAACTTTATTGCAGTGTTAATGTAACAATAAATATTATTATTCTTATGTGCATGTTAGATGGATTGGCCATGCTGAATTGCCCCTTAATGTCCAAAGGTTAGCTGGGGTTACGAGGATAGGGCGGGGAGTGGGCCTCGGTAGGGCGCTCTTTCAGAGGGTCGGTGCAGACTTGATCGGCTGAATGGCCTCCTTCTGCACTGAAAGATTTCTATTCGATTCTGTGACGGGTCTGATTTTGAAAAGGTTCCAAAAGGCGGGTTTGGAGACAGGTGACTTCAATTTTCCACTCTTGTCGGCCAGCGTATCATTTTCCTGGCATGTTCCTGCCTTGGCTTCATTTTCAGTAGTTGGGAGAGAGCGGAGGTGGGGAGTGGGGGCCAGGGGAGCAGAAGATGACAGTTACCTACCCGTGAGTGGCAGGTAGGCAATGATGTCCCTCAATTCTGCAGTCAGCAGTCGGGCTTACCATGGAGGCCGAATCCTAGCCGAAGGAATGGAGATAACCCCTAGCATCAGAATGAGGGGCCAGAATTCCATTAAAAAACGTGAACACTCCCCCCTTTTGAAGTGGATTACAAGTCTAGCCCCAATGGGAACTATTCTAGAACAGCAGCACTCCCTGAAGAACCATCCTAACCTTGAGTTCAAGGTAGCCACTTCACACAGACACTTATTCAGGACCTTGGAAAGATCTGAGAAAGATTCCCTGGGCGCTGCCCCGGCACGGGTCAACCTGGCAGTGCCAATCTGTGTCAGGGGGAGGGCCAGAGCATAACTTCTGGGGAGCCCCATTGGGGACAGGGTTCCTTTTGTGAGGGCCACGAAGAATCCAGCACATGTTGTAGAATAACAAGAAATAACATTTATTTACAATAACATATACATATATACACAACAACAGCAGTAACTCCCTTGCTGCTCACTCCTCTATCTAGCTGGTTCCATACTGGCCAGCTCTATTTATCCAGGGAATCTGCTAATGATTTCTCTGCCCCACTCATTGGGGAAGCTCATACTCCCTAAGGATTGTGGGATTGCCATTAGTCCCCAGCCAGTGGTAAGCAGGAATGTTATAACATCCCTCCCCCCCAAAGTCCAAGGAATCCACCGAAGACCCTGGTGAAGGAGGGCGTCGGACCCGTTTTGCGCAGGCCGGACACCATTTGCACAAGGCGCTGAATCGGGCGGCGTGTAACGTGATGGAGAATGGTGCTTCCGTGATGAACAGCGTAACGGTTGTACAACCCCGTGGGCCCGAAGACTCCCCCTCTGAGGTGTCCTGTGTCTCCATCTCGGAGTCGGAGTCCACTGCCTCTGTCATCTCGGCGTCCCGATCTCCACGTGGTTCTGCAACGACCTGCGCAGGCTTTGTGTGCGGCACCAGAGGAAGATTGTGAAGAATACTCTCCACTGTGTCTGGTCTCTGTGGCTGTAGAAGTGAGCTCCGGGGGCGGGGAATCTTTGGAAGAAATGGTCTTCTGGACCAAACGTGGTCTACATGCTTGCACTGGAGACGACCCTGGGCTAGCACCTGGTACGAGATAGGACCCGTTCAGCGAAAGATAACACCAGGGACCCACTGGGCACAACCAGCAAAATTTTGAATGAACACTGGGTCACCGGGCGCAAACTGCCGAATCAGCCAATGCCGAGAAAGGACATGTCCCTGCCCTTCTTGAGTGCGGCGTACTTTTGCGCCAATGTCCAGGAAAATCATGCTAAGGTGGGTGCGAAGTCTCCGGCCCATGAGGAGTTCCACAGGAGCTACCCCAATCACCGCATGTGGAGTGGTCCTGTATGAAAACAAAAAACGAGCCAGTCTCGTGTCCATAGACTCAGAAGACTGCTTCTTTAGGCCCCGTATGAATGTCTGCACTGAGCGCTCCGCCAACCCATTGGAAGCCGGGTGGTATGGAGCAGTGCGGATATGGTGTATTCCGGACATCTTCATGAACCTCACAAACTCCTCACTTGTGAACGGAGTGCCGTTGTCCGTGGCCAGAACCTCGGGGAGGCCATGCGTACTGAAAGGCAAACGCATCTTCTCGATTGTTGTGCAGGACGTTGTGCCTACCATCTTATGCACCTCTAACCATTTAGACTGGGCATCGATTAACAGCAGGAACATGGATCCTTGAAAAGGGCCGGCGAAATCCGCATGCAAGCGCTCCCAAGGCCGCCCCGGCTATTCCCAGTGATGTGGGGGCGCGGCCGGCAGAAGCTTCTGATGCTCCTAGCAAATGGAGCAGTTTTGGGCCACCTTCTCAATGTTGGTGTCGAGGCCTGGCCACCAGACATAACTCCGGGCCAACATTGGTCATACCCGGATGCCCATTGTGCAAGTCCCTTAGTATCAGCTCCTGTTTTTTTCTGGTACAATCACACGCGTCCCCCACAAGAGGATGCCGTCTTCCGCGCTAAATTCTGACAGCTTGGAGGAAAATGCCCGCAACTCGCCTGGGATCTGTCTCTGTTGTCCACCATACGAACCTTTGACAGGACTGGCTCCGGCTGGGTCCACTCACGGATCAGTGATGCTGTGACAGGCAAGGAGTCCATAAAATTTAGGGTTGCAACCACCTCACTGGTCGTGGGGGTCGACATGGGGCCGGTCGACAAAGGCAATCGGCTCAATGCATTTGCATTTGCTCTCTGGGTCCCTGGTTTGTGCTCCAGAGAATACTCGTATGCAGCGAGCAACAAAGCCCAGCGCTGGATCCGTGCGGAAGCAATGGGCGGTATTGGCTTATCCTCTCTGAAAAGTCCCAGCTGAGGTTTATGATCAGTCACGATAGTGAAGTGGCGGCCATACACATACTGGTGTAACCGTTTCACCGCAAAGACCACCGGCAGGCCCTCCTTCTCGTTCTGCGCGTACTTCTTTTCCGCTGCAGTCAATGTGCGGGAGGCGAAAGCTATCGGCCGGTCGGCCCCATTCTCCATCTTGTGGGGCAGGACGGCTCCAATGCCATAAGGGGATGCATCACACGTGATGAGCAAAGGCTTTCCAGGGTCATAGTGGGTCAGTAACCCAGACAACGACAATTGTTGTTTTACCTGCCGGAAAGTGGTTTCTTGCAGCTGACCCCAAACCCAGGTGTGATTCTTCTTTAGCAGAAGGTGCAATGGGGCATAGTTGCCAGATTGGGGGGGAACTTCCTGTAATAGTTTACGAGGCCGAGAAAAGGACGAAGATGCGAAGTGTCAGTCAGGGCGGGGGCCGGTTGAATTGCACGCGCCTTCTCTGCGACGGGGTACAAACCTTCGCGGTCCACCCGATAACCCAGGTAGACTACTTCCTTCACCTGAAAGACGCACTTTGTACGATGTAAACGGACTCCAGCCTCTGAAAAGCATCTGAGGACAGCTTCCAAATTTTCCAAATGTTCCTGCTCTGACGTCCCTGTCATCAAAACGTTGTCTAAGTAGACAGCGACACGCGGTAAACCTCTCAAGATGCCCTCCATGATGCGTTAAAAGATAGCACAGGCAGAGGATACCCCAAAGGGCAACCATGTATATTCATACAGGTCCCTGTGTGTATTCATAGTTACATATGACCAGGAGGCAGGGTCCAGCTCCAACTGTAGGTAGGTGTGACTCATCTCTAATTTTGTGAACGAGAGTCCGCCTGCAAGCTTCGCGTAGAGATCTTCTATGCGAGGCATTGGATATGCCGGGAAGCCGTATTCATTGTAAGTTTATAGTCGCCGAACAAGTGAACTGTGGCATCTGGCTTCATTACAGGTACAATTGGCACTGCCCGGTCAGCGAAACGGACGGGCCTGATAATACCCAAGGCCTCCAAATGAGTGAGCTCCCCCTCTACCTTCTCGAGCAAGGCGTAAGGCACCGGGCGCACCCGGAAATAACGCAGCGTGGCTCCTGGTTCGACTTGGATATGGGTTACAGCCCCTTTTATTTTCCCCAAACCGGGCTGGAATACATCTATGTACCGTCCTAGTACCTCCGTCAACCCTCCAGAACCTGTTTGGAGGATTGCGCCATTTTCGGCTGCAGTGGCAGCACATCAGTCCCGACCCAACAGGCTGGGCCTGTGGCCGCACACCACGATGAGTGGGAAACGCCCCTCCTGGCATCCATAAACAACAGGGGTCATCGTAGTTCCTGCAATGTCCAATGGTTCCCCCGTGTCGGTGACCAACCTGGTGTCTCGGTTAATGTAAGGGTCTTTATACCCTGCTTGATGCGGTCGAATGTCCTCTGGGTGATTACGGAGACCGCTGCGCCAGTGTCCATCTCAAGCGGGTGAACATTGACCCTTGCTGTCACCTTAATGGGGGCCACACGGGGAGCTGCCACACAATGCAGCTGCAGGCAGTTGTCCTCCATCTCCACATCCTCGGGAGTAGTCGCTGCAGGTCATCCAAATGGAAGGTACGGCCCCTGGGCTGGCCCCAGTTTCTGTCGGAGCGACGCGCCTCTGCCGCCCCAGGACCAGCGTTGGGACGGGAGTCAGCGTCCACAAGTCTGACACTGACATGGCTCCTCCTCAATCAGTTCAGGAGAAGGCTCCCTTCGGGGAGGAATGTCCGGCGGCCACTGGCATCCATGCGGACGCCGCCCAGCCCAAGGTACCGCAGGGGTGCGGGGAGATGCTTTTGGATGGAAGGGGTTGCGGCCCAAGGCATGCACCTCCATTCCATGTAGCTCCTGCACTCCCAGTTCTGCGCTCTGCCGGGACAATACTGTTTGAATGGCCTGTTGAAAAGTCAATGTTGGCTCAGCTAACAACTTTCTCTAAGTGGCCGCTTTGTTAATACCGCAAACCAAATGGTCGCGTAACATTTCTGACAAGGTCTCACCATAGTCACAGTACTCCGCAATCCTGTGCAGCCTGGATAGAAACTCTGCAAGGGATTCTCCTGGGGTCCTCTCAGCGGTCTATAACCAGTAACGCTGGACTATCGTGGGCGGGGTTGGGTTAAAACGTTGCCCCACTAAGGTCACAAGTTCATCAAACGTCTTGGTGTCCAGCCCAGCTGAGTACGTAAGGCTCCTGATCACCCCAAACGTATGCAGTCCGCAGACGGTGAGCAAAATGACCATCTGGCGCTCGTTTACGGTGATGTTGTTTGCCCAGGAATAGTAATGCATCCATTGTGCGTAGTGGTTCCAGCTTTCCAGCGCAGCATCAAAGACATCCAAACGTCCATAAAAAGGCATGGTGTAAGAGAAAAAACACTTCCAACCTGTATCCACCAAAATTCCGGGGAGGTGGCTCCAGCAGCGTAGACAGCTATCCACTTTAACCCTCATCGCCAGTTTTGTGAGGGCCACGAAGAATCCAGCACGAGTTGTAGAATAGAAAGAAATAACATTTATTTACAATAATATATATATATACAACAGCAGCAGTAATTACCTTGCTGCTCACTCCTCTCTCTAGCTGGTTCCATACTGGCCAGCTCTATTTCTGCAGGGAATCTGCTAATGATTTCTCCGCCCCCCCTCATTGGGAAGCTCATACTCTCTAAGGATTATGGGATTGCCATTAGTCCCCAGCCAGTGGTAAGCAGGCAGGTTATAACAGGCCCCTTTCTGTTGTTGCAGGAGGAGGGAGGCGCCGGCTCCGATGCTGAAGCTTGTGGTGGGGGCGAGGAGTGGAATCCTGATGCTTCTACGGGGGAGGGAGGAGGGGAGACCTGATGCTTGTTGGGGGGAGGGGGACCCCATGTCCTGGGGGTGACAGGGGGGTGGGTATTTTGTTCCTGTGCTGATCAGATCGCCTTCTTTAAAGGGATTCCTGATCTCTGTGGACCCAGCCTTGCCGGTTCTATTAGGCCACACTCCGCCACAGTGATGGCGTAAATCACACCCACTGATTTTGTTTCTTTTCAAACTGTCACCTTGGTGAGCTCAGGACGTCAGTGCAGGGAGAGTACTTGTGGATTGGGGCGCCATTTTTAAAGGCCATCCCAATCTTTTAACCCCCCTCAGCGCCCCACCATGGCCTCCAGAACCTCCCCACTACACCCAACTTACATCTTGCAGGGTCTTTGAGCCCCTCCTCGCCTACCTATTAAGGGCAAAGCACCACTGGCCCTGGCATGGGCACCTTGGCACTGACAATGGGGCACCCTGGCAGTGCCCCTGTCAGCCTGCCAGTGCCTCCCGGGCAACCTGGTAGTGCCAGGGTGGCACTCAGTGTAGTATCGCCCAGGTGCCTAGGTGGTGGTGACATGGTGCCAAGCTGGCAGTGCCAAGGTGCCTGGGTGCCAGCGGGGGTGTCAGGGTACAATCCTGCGCAGAGACTGATCAGCTGGGTGTTTTCTAGTGGCATGGGAGACCCCCCAAGGTGCTGTTATACCGGTCCACGTTTGTGTGGACCAGGGCTAAACGGTACCCCGGTGAGTTCTCCCAGGCGAGGCCGTGAGGTCCCGGAGGCTGGGGGAATCCATCGCAGATATTTTTGAATGATCCTAATGGCTCATTTGAATATGCTAATCTGGATCTCGCCCAGCGAGGGTGAGATCTAGATTGCGACGTCTCACAAGTTTCCATTGAATCTCTCGAGGCGTTTTAAGCATCGCAAATCTCGCAGGAGCCCTCTTGCGAGATCCTATGGCCTTGTTGCGTTACCAAGTCGTGCGTGACAAGGCCGGTAAACCATCGCCTTCAAAATTCTTTAGCTGACCTGCTCATTGAGTGGGTTCTCAGCCCTCTTTTGCAATTGTTCTATGTTCCTGAAAGGAAATCAGAAGGTTTATTTGAAGCCTACTTGTGACAATAAGCGATTTTCATTTTTCATCTGTGAACATCCCCACTTCAGACCTTATGATGGAAGGGAGGTCATTGATGAAGCATCTGAAGATTGTTTGGCCTAAGACACTACCCTGATGAACTCCTGCAATGGTAAACTGGAACTGAGATGATCGACCCCCAATCACCACAGCCCTCTTCCCTTGTGCCAGGTATGACTCCAACCAGCGGAGAGCTTCCCCCCTGATTCCCCCCTGAAAATCGCTTATTGTCACAAGTAGGCTTCAAATGAAGTTACTGTGAAGTCGGGCAGCACGGTAGCATTGTGGATAGCACAATTGCTTCACAGCTCCAGGGTCCCAGGTTCGATTCCGGCTTGGGTCACTGTCTGTGCGGAGTCTGCACATCCTCCCAGTGTGTGCATGGGTTTCCTCCGGGTGCTCTGGTTTCCTCCCACAGTCCAAGGATGTGCGGGTTAGGTGGATTGATCATGATAAATTGCCCTTAGTCTCCAAAATTGCCCTTAGTGTTGGGTTATGGGGATAGGGTGGAGGTGCTGAGCTTGGGTAGGGTGCTCTTTCCAAGAGCCGGTGCAAACTCGATGGGCCGAATGGCCTCCTTCTGCACTGTAAATTCTATGATGATACACTTCTAAACCAGATTACATCATCTTCAGCAATAAGATGTGTTGCCTTCTGAATTAAACTCCTCCTCTTCGATGTGTCCCTGACACATACTCCATGTCAGCAAAGTGATGGAAGGAGTCCTCAACAGTGCTATCAAGCAATATTACTCAGCGATAACCTGCTTACGGATCCTCAGTTTGGGTTCCGGCAGGTTCACTCAGCTCCTGACCTCATTACAGCCATGGTTCAAACATGGACTAAAGAGCTGAATGCCAAAGGTGTGGAGAGAGTGACTGGCCTTGACATCAAGGCAGTATTTGACTGATTTAGGCATCAAAGAGCCTCTGAAAAACTGGAGTCAATGGAAATCAGGGGGGAAGCTCTCCGCTGGTTGGAGTCATACCTGGCATAAAGGAAGAGGGCTGTGGTGATTGGGGGTCAATCATCTCAGTTCCAGTTTACCATTGCAGGAGTTCATCAGGGTAGTGTCTTAGGCCAAACAGTCTTCAGATGCTTCATCAATGACCTCCCTTCCATCATAAGGTCTGAAGTGGGGATGTTCACAGATGAAAAATGAAAATCGTTTATTGTCACAAATAGGCTTCAAATGAAGTTACTGCGAAAAGCCCCTAGCCGCCACATTCCGGCGCCTGTTCGGGGATGACTGCACAATCGCGACTCCTCAGATAATGAAGCAGTCCCTGACCAAATGCAGCAAGATCTGGACAATATCCAGGCTTGGGCTGACAAGTGGCAAGTAACATTCGCGCCACACAAGTGCCAGGCAATGACCATCTCCTACAAGAGAGGATTTAACCATCTCCCCTTGACATTCAATGGCATTACCATGGCTGTATCCCCAACAATCAACATCCTGGGTGTTACCAATGATCAGTAACAGAACTGGACTAGACATATTCGTACTGTGGCTACCAGGGTAGATCAAAGGTTATGAATCCCACGATGTAAAGTCACCTCCTGACCCCCCAAAGTCTGTCCACCATCTACAAGGCACAAGTCAGGAGTGAGTGTGATGGAATACTCCCCATTTGCCTGGATGAATGTAGCTCCAACAACACTCAAGAAGCCCAACACCATCCAAGTCAAAGCAGCCCCCTTCCACAAACATTCAAATCCTCAATCATTGATGAACATTGGTAGTGTGGGTACCATCTGCAAGATGCACAACAGTAACTCCCCAAGGTTCCTTCGGCAGCACCTTCCAAACCCATGACCATTGCCATCGACAAGGACAAGAGCAGCAAACACCTGGGAAGCTGGATACCTGGAACCCCATGATCTCCAAGTCAGTCACCACCCCGATTGGAAATATATTGGTGTTCCTTCACCCTCCCTAACAGCACAGTGGGTGCACCTACACCTCAGAAACTGCAACGGTTCAGGAAGACAGCTCACCACCACCACCTTCTGAGGGGGAACGAGGAATGGGCAATACATTCTGGTTTAATCAGCGACCCCCATATCCTGTAAATGGATTTTAAACAAACTATCGACATATTTTCTTCATATAGCCTCCCCAACTCCAAAAATCCCGTAACTGTGGCCACTTTTTATTTTTACCTTTTAAAAATGTCTTCAGAGGGCACTTACATTTTGAGGCTCTCTCTCTCTCCCTCATATCTACAATGGCTGCACCCAACTCTAACGGTGGGGCTACCAATATCTCAGTACTAGAGGGTCCTCCAGCCTTCGGAATCCACCCACTATCCATAATTTGAGGGCCAGCATGCACCCTAGTCATTAATTGACAATCTGTTAGAAAAAGACCATCAATCGGTACACGCAGCTCGATGCGTACCCCCTCCCACACATATCTGACATGGTCAATCAGATTGCGCAGTATCTTTTCCACAGTGGACCTGAAGTCCACTTACCACCAGCTCCCCATCTGCCCGGAGGACCGCCAATACACTGCGTTCGAAGCAGATGGCCGCCTCTATCACTTCCTTAGGGTTCCTTTCGGCGTCACTAATGGGGTCTCAGTCTTCCAGCGAGAGATGGACCGAATGGTTGATCGGTACGGACTGCGGGCCACCTTCCCGCACCTAGATAACGTCACCATCTGCGACCATGATCAGCAGGACCATGACGCAAACCTCCAAAAATTCCTCCAAACCGCCAAACTCCTTAATCTCATATACAATAAGGAGAAATGCGTGTCCCGCACCAACCGCTTAGCCATCCTTGGCTATGTCGTGGAGAATGGAGTCCTAGGGCCCGACCCCGACTGCATGCGCCCCCTCATGGAACTCCCACTGCCCCAAGGCCTTGAAACGATGCCTGGGGTTTTTCTCCTACTATGCCCAGTAAGTCCCTAATTATGCGGACAAGGCCCGCCCACTCATTCTGTCCACAGTTTTTCCCCTGACAGCTGAGGCCCGCCAGGCCTTCAACCCTATCAAGGCAGACATCGCCAAGGCCACGATGTACGCGGTCGACGAGTCCCTCCCCTTCGAGGTGGAGAGCGATGCATCGGACGTAGCTCTGGCCGCCACCCTCAACCAGGCGGGCAGGTCCGTGGTCTTCTTTTCCAGCACCCTCCATGTCGCTGAAATTCGGCACTCTTCTGTCGAAAAAGAGGCCCAAGCCATTGTGGAAGCAGTGCGACATTGGAGGCATTACCTGGCCGGCAGGGGATTCACTCTCCTCACTGACCAATGGTCGGTTGCCTTTATGTTTAATAATACACAGCGGGGCAAGATCAAAAATGACAAGACCTTGAGGTGGAGGATCAAGCTCTCCACCTATAACTATGAGATCGTGTATCGCCCGGGAAGCTCAATGAGCCCCCTGATGCCCTATCCCGCGGTACATGTGCCAGCGCACAAGTGGACCGACTCCGGGCTCTCCACTATGACCTCTGCCACCCGGGGGTCACCCGGTTCTTCCATTTCAACAAGGCCCGCTACCTGCCCTACTCCATATAGGAGGTCAGGACCGTCACCAGAGACTACCAGGTCTGCGCAGAGTGCAAGCCGCACTTCTACCGGCCAGATCAAGCACACCTGGTGAAGGCCTCGCACCCCTTTGAGCGCCTCAGCATGGACTTCAAAGGGCCCCTCCCCTCCACCGACCGCAACACGTACTTTCTGAACATGATTGATGAGTACTCCCAGTTCCCTTTCGCCATCCCATGCCCCGATATGACTTCTGCCACGGTAATTAAAGCCCTCTGCAGCAACTTCACTCTGTTCGGTTTCCCCACCTACATCCACAGCGATCGGGGATCCTCTTTTATGAGCGAGGAGCTGCATCAGTTCCTGCTCAGCAAGGGCACTGCCTCAAGCAGGACGACCAGTTACAACCCCCGGGGAAACGGGCAGGTGGAGAGGGAGAACGGGACGGTCTGGAAGGCCGTCTTTCCTGCCCGACGCACTCCACTCCATCCGATCGCTCCTCTGCACCGCGACCAAGGAGACCCCTCACGAACGTGTGTTTGCCTTCCCCAGGAAGTCCACCTCCGGGGTCTTGCTCCCAACATGGCTGACAGTTCCTGGACCCGTCCTCCTTCGGAAGCATGTGCGGACCCATAAGTTGGACCCCTGGGTCGAAAATGTCCACTTCCTACACGCGAACCCGCAGTACGCCTACGTGGCACACCCCGAAGGGCGCCAGGACACAGTCTCCCTCCGGGACCTGGCACCCGCTGGATCCCCACCCACGACCCCCGACCTGACACTGCACTGCTCCCCCCCCCCCCCACGGTTGCCTCTTTCACCCCTGCACCGCGCCACTCACCCTCCCTCCAGTTAACCTCACCGCAGCCCCTGACCCAGCAGGATCCGTCCTCCCACTGGTTCCACGCAGCGGTGACGAAGACGAGGACAACACGCTCCCGGAGTCGCAGGTGACCAAGTCGGCGACCACATCACCACCAGGACTGAGGCGTTCGCAGAGGAGGGTCAAGGCCCCTGACAGACTTAACTTGTAATGTTTTCCACTACCCCCGCCGGACTCTCTTTTTTTAAAATAGGGGGTGAATGTGGTAGTCACCACGAGTTGTATTACATGTATTATGGCACTGCCCGTATAGTAGATGTACATGGGTAAATCCATGCCTGCTGGCTCCGCCCAGTAGGCGGCGTATAAATGTGTGTGCTCACCGGTGCTGCAGCCATTCTAGTTCCAGCTACAGGAGGCACAACATCTTTGCTCAATAAAGCCTCGATTATTCCACTACTCTCGTCTTCGTGGTAATTGATAGGATCTGATGCACTATGTTGGCTGAATGCAAAATTCAGGTGAAAATGGGCAGTTTTGTGCCATCTAGTTCGAGTAGGCCTTGAGCAGCCTGTGCAGCAGTTCTTACATGGAAGACTACTCATAAAAAGAAAGACCAAAAGTTCAGCTATTATTTTTTATGTGCTCAGGCGAAACACGAGACAGTTCCTTGGGTCTGCAGAAGAAATTCTAGACAGTCCCTAGCCATTGCCCAGGAGCATTGTTGAGTCCAGCTAAAATTTGGCAGATGGCATTGGACAAAGGTGTGCCCTCTCTAAACCCTCTGCTTTATTTCCCTGTTAAGACCATAAGATATAGGAGCAGAATTAAGCCACTCGGCCCATCGAGTCTGCTCCGCCATTTGATCATGGCTGATATTTTTCTCATCCCCATTCCTCAGCCTTCTCCCCATAACCCCTTATCCTCTTATTAACCCAGAACCAATCTATCTCTGTCTTAAAGACACTCAGTGATTTGGCCTCCACAGCCTTCTGCGCAGCAAAGTGTTCCACAGATTCACCACCCTCTGGCTGAAGAAATTCCTCCTCATCTCAGTTTTAAAGGATTGTCCCTTTAGGCTGAGATTGTGTCCTCTGGTACCAGTTTTTCCTACAAGTGGAAACATCTTCTCCACGTCCACTCTATCCAGGCCTCGCAGTATCTTGTAAGTTTCAACAAGATCCCCCCCCTCATCTTTCTCACAGGCTCACATCTGCTGGCCCCTTACCTGCTGCATGCTTTGTGTGGACAGGCCCTCAAATCCCCTGCTCTCACACTGAGGATGCAGCAACACTCCCTGTCAAATCCAGCAACTCGACACAACACGTCCACAGGGACTTTGCAATGAGCTGAGGTTGTTTGAAATTACCTTACCCACAAGTTGGGTTCTTGGCCCTTTAAAAGATCCCAGTGCTGGGTCCCCTCAGGCAGCATGTTCTTGATTCAAGCAATAAGTGAATACATTGAAGGGACGTGCACCATCTCAGCAAGTTGGGGCGCGTGATGTCGTGAAAGCACCGGTTCAGGGGTCTCTGGTGCGCGCAGGAGCACCCATGCCAGTGTTCTTCTCAGCGAGGAAGCAGCTGCAGATGCATTGCGCCCGCCACAGCCCTCCAACTCCGGAATTTGCATCCCTGATTCAGAGCATGTACTAGTGAACTTAGAGAGTGAAGCTGGTTGCTGTTTTCAGTACCTCAAGTATCCAAAGTAAATGCTTCGCTGAGGGGGAATGCCACTACAAGTCTTTGCCATGCCGCTGAAGTAACTATCGGTGTCATTCTGTGTCACTATTTCAACACCGAATGCAGTGACTGCCATCAGTTCTATCCACATACTTGTCCACTGTGCATGCCTGTGTGAGCAGGAAATGGTTTAGCTCAGTAATGTCTCAGCGCGTAATGCCAAGAATGTCGTCCTGAAAGTGCGTCCCAATTATTCTTTTGTCGGCATCTATAATTCATTTACCCACTTCAGCCCCAGGTTCTGCGACAGATTATCCGAGAAGAATTGAGCGGCGGTTGGCTGCTGGGTGACGGCTTAGCCATTTGATACCAGCCTCTTGTCATAATATACACCAGTATACTATGGTGCAGACACACACACACACTGATGGACATGCAGTGGGACCAATCAGCATACACAACACTGCAGCCAATCATCAGTGAGAGCACACGCACTATAAAGACAGGGAACAGGAGAGTTCCCGCTCATTCTAGTAGCAGCCAGCTCAGAGCACAGAGCTCACAGCCTGCAACACAGACATTCACCATGTGCTGAGTGCATCACCTCGTTAGGACTAGGCAAGGGTCAACAGTTAAAGCTGGTATTGCATTTACTCACAGTTCAAGTATGTTAATATAGTTAACCTTATAATAAAATAGAGTTGCACCACTTCAAGTGTTGGTGACATGTTTGTGATCCAATACACCCAACACATCACCTCTGAACTCAGTTCTTTATCACATTAACCTCGTTCACTCTTTTGATGCAGCTTAAGATGTCTGAGCCAAAGCAACAAAGCCAAGCGTTAGTCAGGCAGAGAAGATCAGCCCTCCTCACCATTTCCCCCCTCCACGCGCCCCTTCCCCCCTCCACACAGCCCCAAACACACAGCTCACCATAAAGATGCAAGTTTTTTCTTGTTTGCATTTCATCGAGGGCAGATTGCAATGGAGGGAAAAAAAATCTTCAAACACTGTTAACTAATGCATCTGACACACCAGGGTGACTCTACATGTCATTACCCGCGAGCTGTCAGAAGGGTGACTGATAGCCAAGCTTGGGTGCTGGAAAGGTATCATTGTAATCTTTTGTCATTTATTTTTGGAAAGGTGACTGCCTGCAACTGTTGTGTGCTTCTGCCCGGGTGCAGCCTTACAGATAAAAGCTAATAGGGACATACGGGTTTGGCTCATTTTTCTGTGCCTCTTAATGAGATAAGTTTTATCTCCGAGCACATGTTCCATGGAGAAACTGAGACCGGTTTTAAAAAAAGGATTAGGTTTCTTTGCAAAAGGAGCCAACCATTCAGAAGCCAAACTTCACAAGAAAGAAGTACCTACTGCCATGACATATTTTTAAAAATATCATAAGTAATATTGGATTTTGATTAATGTAATCACCTATTGCTCAAATTATGACGCTAACTCATATGCAAAAAACCCTGGGTAGAATAAATTACTCATGGCGTTTAGACAAAACAGATATCCTTGAAAATAAGAGGTTGCAAAATTTTGTTACATATTTTTCAATACTTAAGATTTAAATTGATGTATGAGCCTCTCCTTTGATGTAGTAAGCTTCCTGTCATTACAGAATTGTCAAGGTTATAAATCAGAAAATAATGGACTTTACAAAGAGAATTTTCACAACTTGTGCTATATTGTTTTATCTAATTGTACCTGATAATCCATTGAAAGGACTGAATTGCAAACTGTAAGGCTCTTGTTCAACCCATTAGGCTGTTTGCATTGACCTATATTCGCTACACTGCAGAATGTTTCATGTCCAGACAAGTAATCCTCAAGAGATCTTTGGAGGAATTCTCACTGTGGTGACAGGCAGAGAAGACCAAACCGTTGCACTGAAGTGTGATTTTGCTAATGGCACTATATCTGAACAAAATCTGTGACATGGAAACAAAACACAGAAAAAAGGAAATAAAGACAGAAAATGCTTGAGTAACTCAGGAGGTCTGGCTGCGTCTGTGGAGAAAGAAACAGAGTTAAGGGGCGTCATTCTCCGACCCCCCAGAGGGTCGGAAAAGGCCGTTGGCCGCCGTGAATCCCGCCCCCGCCGGTTGCCGAAGTCTCCGAAGGGAGAAAAGTCGGCGGGGCGTTAATGTCGCCGCTGCCGAGGAGAATGTCACGGGTCTGCGCAAGGTAGCCGATGTTCGGCCTGCCGATATTCTCCCATCCGGATGGGCCGAAGTCCCGTCGACGTGATGACCGTTCACGTCGACGTAAATTAAACCTCCTTTTCTTTGGCGCGACCCTGTGCTCCAGGTTCACGCCGACCAGCGTGGAGGTGAGTGACGGCCTGGGGGGTTGGCTCTGGGCAGGCGATGGCGTGGCCGCAGTCTGAATGCGTGAGGAGAGGTGTGTCACGGCTTGTGTGTGTGTGTGTGCGGCGGGGGGGGGGGAGGTGGTTAGAATAGGCTGGGCTCCGGGGGAGTGCCGGGAGGGGGTCCGTGCCGGGGAGGGGGATGGGGGGGGGGGGGGTCCGTGCCGGGGAGGGGGATGGGGGGGTCCGTGCCGGGGTGGAGGTTGGGGGGGGGTCCGTGCCGGGGAGGGGGATGGGGGTGTCCGTGCCGGGGTGGAGGTTGGGGGGGGGGTCCATGCCGGGGAGGGGGATGGGGGTCCGTGCCGGGGTGGAGGTTGGGGGGGGGGGCGGGTCCCTGCTGGGGAGGGGGATGGGATGGGAGGGCAAGTGAGTTGGTCCACCTGGCCAGGTGCCAGCCTCCAACAGTTGGACCCATGCGGTCCATGCCACCTGGCTGGGGGGAGGAGGGGATATGGGCAATGATGACATGTCGTCGTTCCCCTCCCCCCACCAGGCCGTCATGTTTTCAGATCATCCAGCGATGTTGGCCGCCGTGGCGGCAGCCGCTCATGTCTATGTTGCCCTGGATGAGGAGGAGGAGGAGGAGGAGGAGGAGCGTGCCAGAGAGGCGGCGCAGGCTGCTGCAGAGGGACAGGCGGCAGCCGCCCAGGCTGGAGGGACACCCGACCGACAGGACGAGGAGGGGGAGGAGGACGTCGCGGCCCCACGGCAACGGAGGCACCCGAGGGCGCCCCGTGTGTACCGGCCCCGGCAGTCATACCAGGACCTCACGGACCGGGAATGCAGGAGGAGACTCCGGATGAGCCGGGAAACCGTGGCACACATCTGCCACCTGCTGGCACACCTGTCACCGCGTGGCACTGGCGGGGGACACCCTCTCCCTGTGTCCATCAAGGTTACGGTGGCCCTGAACTTTGATGCAACGGGGTCATTCCAGGCACCAAGTGGGGACCTGTCCGGCATATCGCAGACATCGGTGCACCGGTGCATCCGGGCAGTGACAGATGCCCGAGATGCCATGGCGCACCGCTACATCCGCTTCCCCGTGAACCGGGCCAGCCAAGATGCCCGGGCTGTGGGCTTCTCTGCCGTGGCCGGGTTCCCCATGGTCCAGGGCACGATCGATGGGATGCACGTCGCCGTGCGGCCACCTGCAGATAACAGGGCCGTGTTCACTAATAGGAAGGGGACCTATTCGATGAACGTACAGGTGGTCTGCGACCACCGCATGATGATCCTGCACATCTGCGCCCGTCACCCAGGCAGTGTACACGACTCATTCGTGTTGTCGCGGTCATCCATCCCCGGCATGTACGAGGGACGCCATCCCCGGCTGAGGGGCTGGTTGCTGGGCGACAGGGGCTACCCATTGCGATCGTGGCTGATGACGCCTGTACGGAGGCCACGCAATGAGGCGGAGAACCGCTACAATGATGCCCATGTAGCGACAAGGGGAGTGATCGAGAGGTGCTTTGGCGTGCTGAAGATGCGTTTCAGGTGCCTGGACCTCTCTGGGGGCGCCCTCCAGTATCGGTCAGATAGGGTCGGCCGCATCATTGTGGTGTGCTGCGTCCTGCACAACATAGCCCAACAGAGGGGCGATGTGCCGCAGGAGGAGGAGGGCGGAGTGGAGGAGCAGCAGGAAGAGGCGCAGTCCTCCCCAGATGAGGGGGATGGGGGTAATGGTCAGGGCAGACGGGGTAGAGACAGGCGGGTGGCTGTCCACCGTTACCGGCTGGCCCAGCGGGCACGGGACAGATTGATAGACGCCCGCTTCACTGACTAGATGGGCGTGGGAATCGGGTAGTATGGCCACAGACCGCACACCATGGCAACAGCCGACCACCCACACCCCCCACCCATCCACTCACCCAGCACCCTCACCCCCCTCCCCAACCCCACCCACCCCACCCACATGCACACCACCCCCCCCCCCCCATTGCTGATCCACCTGCGGCACAACGGGCCGGGCTCACACAGTTGCAGGTGGACGCGTGTCTATCGCAGGCCATGGAGGATGATGACAACCCGCCCTGCGGTGAGCTCCTGGCTCTACATCGTTGGACTATGTCTGACCCATGGCCAAAGTACCACCATCCACCAGGACCATCCCTGCATGCGGCTGTGACACTGCAGCGCACGGTCCCGTCCTCTGCCCGGGTGATGTTGATGGCGGCCCAGGGGGAAGGGGGCAGACTCACCTGGGGCTGAAGTAAGACCACCCCTTACACACACACTTGCGCTCAACGTACATGACACCCCCGCACACTTTGGACAGAGCACAAAGGCAGCTTCTGTAGGTGTAACATTGACTTTAATAACCAAAGAAGTTCATGCACGTGCCCTAGCCCCTAAAACTCATCTGTGCCCTGCAACCGTGCCAACTTACTCAGTGTCTAATTGTTTGGCCTTACGGGCCCTTTGACTACGTCTACGTGGTTCCCCAGACGGTACAGCAGAACTGGAGATGGACTCCTGTGATTCCTGAACCTCTCATACTGGATCCCTTTGGCAGCCGTTTCCTGGGGCGTCCTGGCCTAGATGGGCCAGGCTGCGGCCCGGGCGACTGGGATGGCGAGCTGCCAGCCTGCCCTGCCCGTTGCCCACCCGATGCACCTGGGACAGAAGGGGGGGAGTCCGAGGTGTCGCGGTGTACCGGGACCTCCCCTACAGAGGGAGCCGGGACGGACCACACCACCTCCTCCTCCCTCGGGGTGCCCGATGGCCCACAGGCCTCTACATGGGTGGGGGATGCGAACGGACTGGCCATCCGACGCCCCCCCCGACATCTGGCGCTACCAGTCCTGGAGGCCCGTGCTGGTATCGACAGGGGTCTGCAGGTTTGCAGCCATGGAGCCCAGGGGGTTGGCAAACCCTGTCTGTGACAGTGCGACGCCAGCTCGCACATGGCCACTGGCGCCGATGCCATCAGCGATGGCCTGCAGAGACTGGGCCATGGCCTGCTGAGACTGGGCCATGGCCTGCTGAGACTGGGCTATGGCGTTGAGCGCCTCTGCCATCTGGCGCTGGCACTGGCTCATGGCCTCCTGTGAGAGGGCAGCCATTTCCTGGGCCACAGACACCGCCTGCACGGAAAGCCCCAGGCCTCGCAAACCGTTCCCCATGTCTGACACCGTCGCACCCATTGCCTCCACTGCGGACGCCACCCGCAAGCCGCCCGTCACCCTCTTCGCTTGTCTCCGGGTCGGTGGTTGCATCGGATCTATGTGTGGGTGTGGTAACTCCAGGAACCCGGGATCCATCTGGGCGGCAGATGTTCGCTTGGGTTGGGCTGCCCTCCGACCGCCCGGCCCCTCTGCTGCTCCTACCTCCACCTGCTGTTCCGGGACGGCTGTGTTGTGCGCACCAGTGAGTGTACCAGACGCCTCATCACTAAAGTGCCCAACCGAGGTGAGTGTTTCTGCGATGGTGGAGGGTGTTGGTGACAGCAGTGGCGTTGTGTCGTGCTCTTCGTCCCACTCTGAGTCCATGGCACTTTGCGGTGGGGGTTCGTCTCCACCCATCCACTCTGAGTCACTGTCCGGTATTTCGTCTTCCTGGGTAGTGCTGTCCCGGGTAGTGGTGTCCCGGGTAGTGGTGTCCTGGGTAGTGGTGTCCTGGGTAGTGGTGTCCTGGGTAGTGGTGTCCTGGGTAGTGGTGTCCTGGCTCGGATGTGACGGGGGCCTGTGGCTGCCCCCCTCATCGCTGGGTGGTCGCTCCCGCACGCGACGGTGGTGTCGTCTCCCTGTTGCTCCAGGTCTCTCCGTCTCCCGTGGTGTGCGAGGGGCATCCTGCGGGCGTCGCATGCTGGAGGGTGCGGTTCTCTCCGTCTCCCGTGGCCTCCGAGGGGCATCCTGCGGGCGTCGCATGCCGGAGGGTCCGGGTCTCTCCGTCTCCCGTGGCCTCCAAGGGGCATCCTGCGGGCGGTCTGCATCTGCGGGGATGGGTGCCTGGACGTTTCGTCCTGCGATACACAATGAAGCATGCATGGTTAGACATCAGGCAGTGATCAGGTGATACGGGGGAGGGGGATATAGGGGAGGGGGGATATGGGGACGGGCTGTCGGTGGCTCACTTGCTACTACGCCCCCAACCTCTGCATCAGCAACCTCCCGGTCCTCAGGTCCACCAGCCAGTTCCAGGGCCCTTTCCTGGTGTTCGGTCAGTGGCCTCTCATCAGCGGGGCCTCCTCCAGTCCTCACATGCTCCCTATTGTTGTGTGCGCGCTTCTCCTGGGGGGGGGGGGGTGGCAGGGGTAAAAGGCAACACTGTTAGGCAGGTATATGAATGCACGCCATCGGTTGCGCGTGCATTGCAGAGGTTAAGGTTAGGGCTGGATTCACTTGGGGATATGGGGGAGGGGGGCTATGGGGGAGGGGGGGATATGGGGGAGGGGGGATATGGGGGAGGGGGGATATGGGGGAGGGGGGGATATGGGGGAGGGGGGATATGGGGGAGGGGGGATATGGGGGAGGGGGATATGGGGGAGGGGGGATATGGGGGAGGGGGGGATATGGGGGAGAGGGGATATGGGGGAGGGGGGATATGGGGGAGGGGGATATGGGGGAGGGGGGATATGGGGGAGAGGGGATATGGGGGAGGGGGGGATATGGGGGAGGGGGGGATATGGGGGAGGCTCACCCTGCCTGCTCTGACGAGGTCGTTCACCTTCTTGTGGCACTGGGTGCCTGTCCGTGGTGTCAGGGCCACAGCGGTGACAGCCTCTGCCACTTCCATCTACAGACGCCGGCTGTGGCGTGGGGCAACTCTGCGGCCGTGCCCGGGATACAGGGCATCCCTCCTCTGCTCCACCGCGTCCAGGAGCGCCTCCACATCGCGTGACTCGAACCTCGGGGCTGAGCGGCGGCCAGCCATCCAGTCGGGTGTTGCGGTCGGGTGTTCCGGTCGGGTGGGGGGGAGCAGCGTGGCCTTATGAGCCGTCACGCTGTGCGGCGCGTATGACGCTGCACGGCGTGAACCACTGCGCAAGCGCGGATCCCGTTACGTCGCTGCTAGCCCATTTGGGGCCAGAGACTATCGACCCATTTTTCCGACGTGACGCAATTCGGATTTGCGCCGTTTTTTGCGCCGATCGGCGGACTTTCCGCCGATAACGGAGAATTTCGCCCAAGGTTTCGAGTCTGTAGGGCGCTTCTACGGGATTCGTATAGAAAATTGGAGGGAGTGAAGGCCATTCAGCCCCTCGCGCCTCGTGACTGGATGTCTTAATCTCAGTCTGCCTTACAGGTAACTCTGGAAGTCTATCTGGCACCTACACAACTGAACTGGAACGTAGCAGAAACTATTGCCACAGAATAGTCAAGAGTCTGAGTGTGTGCACCAGTTGTATAATGTCAGAACAATGATCCAGGATATGATGGTTTTGGTCTTGTTGGAAAACAGCAGTGCTTTTGTGTTGTACACTGTTGTAAATGGGCTAGTACGGCTGAGATTCAGGGAGTTAAATACCATGAGTTGCAGAGGCGCCCAGTCCCCAAGGGGGAATATTGTTTTTTTAATCACCCCAGTGAGTCCTATTTTAAGAGGAGAATAAATATGCCATGAAGAATGGGAACAATCCTATGTAGCTTCTCTTTTTCATGGAAATTTAATCTGCTTACCTTCACTTCTGACCTCCTGAATCTACTGGTGAGTTACAGTGCCAACACTGGTGGCCACCTTCCTAAAATTTCACTTGAATGGCAGTCATTAGGTGAGCACCTCGACTTCACAATGTACGCCCGACTTTCAGCGCGTGGTGTGGGATGGTGATCAGGGTCAGGATGATTCTATGCTCTCTATACTGGACTGCTGAGATCAATTCCAGAGTGGGATTTGACAATGAGGGTGGGTTCCCCACACCCTACGAGGGTGGGTTCCCCACACCCTACCATAAATTTACCGAGGCAGACCCACCTCCTCTTAGCTGGCTTGCCCCGCTTTAATTTTTCAGGCGAAGACCTGTTCATTAATGTGAGATGGGACTCTCATCTATCTTCAGGAGAAGGTCTCACCTCATATAGCCACTGGTCAATTGGAGACACACGCAGTTGTGCACACCAGCAGTGCCAAGGAGGAGCAGTGGCCACTGACAGTGTTGCAGCTAGCCCAAGGAGGCTGAATGTTATGGGCCAGGGATTAGAGAACCCCAAAGTGTATCATGGAGTTCACCTGACCCACAACTTTTAATAGATTGTGGTATGGGAACTCAAGGGCCCACTCTACAGGTGTGGTACAGCAGAAATGGAAAAGTATTTTTTAAAGCAAAACAGTGGGTGGTATTCCCCCCCCCCCACCCCCCACCGGGTGGGAGAATCACCGGGGCGCCGCACAAATCATGCCATGCCGCCCCGACCCCCGCAAGCGATTCTCCCAACCCCCCACCAAAACCAGCGCCGCGCGAATCGCGCCAGGCCACTCGGAGAATCGCAGCAAATGGCGAGCGGCGATTCTCCGGCCCGGACGGGCCGAGTGGCCGGCGAAAAAAGTGAAAGTCCCGCTGGCGCCGTTCTAACCTACTCTCGGGCTGGCGGGACCTGGGGCTTCAAGGGCCGGGAGCGGCCTGTGGGGGGGGGGGGGGGAGGGGGGTTTCAACCCCGGGGAGGCCCTCCGGAGTGGCCTGGCCCGCGATCGGGACCCACCGATCGGCAGGCTGGCCTCTCTGTCTGCGGGCCTCCTTTCTTCCGCAGGCAAACCTGTATCGATGGGCCATTTTTATGTGGGGCAGTATGGGGGAGAACGGTCACCGCGCATGCGCTAGTTGGCGCCGGCCCAACTGCATAAACGCGGGACCCAAGGTGCGGCATCTTTTACGCAGCGCCGGGTCTCTGACGCCACGCTGAGGCCCCGCCCTTGTAAATCACGCGATGCCTCTGCTAGCGCCATGGAGGGCGGAGAATAGGGGTCTGGGAACGGGCACCGACACCGGAGCAAAACACTCCAGTTTTTACTCCGGCGTCGGCACTTAGACTCCCTTTGGGAGAATCCCGCCCAACGTTTATTCTATGAACGCAAGTTAACCTTTTTGAAACATACAGTGAACATCAATTCAAATACAACCCCCAAAGAATACATCACTAAGTAATCCTCAATAAATTCCCAAACAATATCAGAAGACAGAAGAAACACCTTTCAACAGAAGCACATTAGGTTTACATTCACTACTGAGAACATTTCTAATTCTGAATTCACCAAATGATCAAGAGATAGTCTTTTGATAGCAGAGAGAACAGCAATACACCTGCTTGGTCTGGCTTCAACTCCAACAATGAAAACAAAACTAAAACACAGGCAAACAGCCTAAAATGAAAGTAAAAAGCTGACAGACAGGCCAGCTCCACCCACTCTCTGACATCACTGCAGTAATAAACACCCATTTCTTAAAGGTCCTCTCACTACAGATATTTACATACACACCCATTTATAAACACCCATTTCTTAAAGGTACTCTCACATGACACTAACACATGCCCTCCTTCCCCCAACTCCATCTCTCCTTTGCTTATATTAGAGATGCAATGGAATAAGACTCTTAATTGCTCACTTAATGGCCTTAATTGGGCCAGGAGCGGGCAATACACCCTACACCTTCTCACCAGCCGCAAAATTGTGATGGGAGCAGGAGCAGGTGGACCAACAGCACATACACTGTCGATGGTTCAGCACATTACTTCAGCGACCTGTTTTCCCATCCATGAGTGGCCGAATCAGCCTGAGGTGTACCCACTGATTGAAATCAATGAACCCAACAAGGGCCAGAGTGGGACCTGGAATTTTATCATCAACTGAGGCAACTGAGCTGAGGTTGAAAAAAGGAAGCTGGCTGGAATTCTCCAGCCATTGGGATTCTCTTTTCCCACCAGTAGCACAGCCTCACCCATGGGTTCCCCGGCAGAATGGGGTGACTTTAATGGGGTGACTGCTGCCAGTGTACGGTCCACCACCGAGGACCACGAGGCTGGGCCCTCGGAGAATCCAGCCGGCTGTTTCAGTTGCAAAGAAATATCTCACTGTATTATTTATTCAATGTAGTGCTTACAAGATATGATTGGATCTTGTTTAATCATTACAAAGTATATGAAGTGGAGTAAACCATGCAGTACATCAAATTTAATCACAAACGTCTCTGTACTTTTCAAAAAAACACTTATGCTTTTGATCTTCAACCTATTTTGGAAAGGGTTACAATATATTTACATTTTCTCCAACACCATGTTTACCATTAACACTTGTTTCTCCTAATTAGAATGCTTATTACAGCAGTGTTTTAATCACTATATGCACTACTCAGATTATTTCTAACCATGTACTTTCCGTAAGTACCCACATCAGGTAAATGTACAACTTAAACATCAGGTGAAAACCAAAACAGTAACAGCCAATACATGATCCAAGTGGTGACCATGGCTTGTATTGAGTATCTTGCTCATTATCCCTAATGCATTAAATCCAACAGTTTCTACTTTTAATGCAGCCATCAATCCATCGATTGTGAATATAGCTATCCAACCAAATCCGCCCTGATTCCAGGCGAAAGAAAGATTGTACTTACCTAGAACCCTTAACAACCATTGGGATGTTTCAAAATGCTTAAAAGCAAATGGAGTACTATTTGATCTGTAATCATAATGTAGCCATCTAAGGTGGCCACCTGCAAAGGACCATGGGAATCATGGTGAGGTACCCTCAATAATGATGCTTCGAGATTAAACTGTAAATAAGGCTTTATTAGGTTAATAACTATGCTACAGATTTGGACAAGAGCTGACTGCTATACAGACCATGAGGCAGGCCTTTATGTATGGCTCCCAGATGGGTGGAGCCAGAGGCGGAGTCCCCAGGGTTCCAAGCCTGGTCTTAAAGGGGACATCACCTTACATGATGATAAGGCAGTAACCGTTCATCACATTCACCCCCTGTTTAAAAAGGAGTCCGGCGGGGGTGAAGTGCCATCATAGGTCCATCCGTCTCGGCGGCCGGATCGTCCTCCTCGATCTCCTCAGTTCGGGCGGTGGTGTGGCGGGCACGGACGTCCTGGTTGAGGGCACATCCGGGAGCACAGCGGTCGGAGCTTCGGTCCGGGTCGGGGCAGAGGAACTAGGCAGGGCCGGGGGTAGCGGAGCCGGCGCCGGCGGGGTGTGTAAAGGGGGGGCGCAAGGGGGGGCGCACGGTAGGAGCTCACCAACGGGTGGTAGGGCCGGAAGGGGGTGTGTTGTAGGGGGCGACAGGTCCTGCAGGGGAGCGGCGCGGGAAGGGGCGTCTGTGGTGGAGGATCCAGCGGGCGCCAGATCCCGGAGGGAAACCATATCTTGCCTGCCGTCGGAGTACTTCACGTAGGCGTAACTGGGGTTGGCGTGGAGCAGTCGGACCTTTTCAACTAGGGGGTCCGTTTTATGGCTCCTCGCGTGCCTCCGGAGAAGAACGGGTCCCGGAGCCGTCAGCCAAGGTGGAAGCGAGACCCCGGAGGTAGACTTCCTGGGGAAGAGGAACAATCGCTCATGAGGGGTCTCATTTGTGGCCGTGCAGAGGAGTGACCTAATGGAGTGTAGGGCATCGGGTAGGACCTCCTGCCAGCGGGTGGTTGGGAGATTTCTCGACCGCAGGGCCAGAAGGACAGCCTTCCACACGGTCGCGTTCTCCCTCTCCACCTGCCCGTTTCCCTGTGGGTTATAGCTGGTCATTCTGCTCGAGGCGATGCCTTTGCTGAGCAGATACTGACGCAGTTCATCGCTCATGAACGATGTACCCCGGTCGCTGTGGATATAAGCAGGGAAACCGAACAGGGTGAAGATGCTGTGCAGTGCCTTAATCACCGTGGCTGAGGTCATGTCGGTGCAGGGAATGGCGAATGGGAAACGGGAGAACTCATCGATCACGGTGAGGAAATAGGCATAACGGTTGGTGGACGGGAGGGGCCCCTTGAAGTCCACGCTCAGTCGCTCAAACGGGCCCGAGGCCTTCACAAGCCGAACCTTGTCTGGCCGATAGAAGTGCGGTTTGCACTCCGCACAGACCTGGCAGGCCCTGACCATGGCCTTGACCTGCTTGGTTGAGTAAGGTAGGTTGCGGGACTTGATGAAATGGACGAGCCGGGTAACCTCCGGGTGGCAGAGGTCATTGTGGATGGCTTGCAGGCGGTCCTCCTGCGCGTTGGCGCATGTGCCGCGGGATAGGGCATCTGGGGGCTCGTTGAGCTCCCCTGGACGATACTTGATATCGTACGAGTAGGTGGAGAGTTCGATCCTCCACATCAAAATTTTATCGTTTTTCATTTTGCCCCGTTGCGCGTTATCAAACATATAGGCGACCGACCGTTGGTCGGTGACGAGGGTAAACCTCCTACCGGCGAGGTAGTGTCTCCAGCACCGCACAGCCTCCACAATGGCTTGTGCCTCCTTTTCGACTGCAGAGTGTCGAATCTCGGAGGCGGTGAGGGTTCGGAACAAGGACGCTACTGGTCTGCCTCCTTGATTGAGGGTAGCAGCCAGGGCGATGTCTGATGCATCGCTCTCTACCTGGAAAGGGATGGTTTCGTCCACCGCGTGCATGGCGGCCTTGATGATGTCGGCCTTGATGCGGTTGAAGGCCGATTGAGCCTCAGCCGAGGGGGGAAAAGTGGTGGTCTTTAGGAGTGGGCGGGCTTTGTCCGCATACTTGGGGACCCACTGGGCGTAATAGGAGAAAAGCCCCAAGCACCGTTTGAGGGCCTTGAGGCTGCGGGGGAGAGGGAGTTCCTTAAGGGGGCGCATGCGGTCGGGGTCGGGACCTAGGACCCCGTCTTCCACGACATAGCCGAGGATAGCCAGCCGGGTGGTGTGGAAAATGCATTTGCCCTCGTTATAGGTCAGGTTAAGGGCTCGGGCGGTCTGGAGGAACTTTTTGAGGTTAGCGTCATGGTCCTGCTGATCATGGCCGCAGATGGTGACATTGTCCAAGTACGGGTATGTAGCCCGCAAACCGTACTGGTCCACCATTTGGTCCATCGCCCTTTGAAAGACGGAGACCCCATTTGTGACACCAAAGGGGACCCTGAGGAAGTGGAAGAGCCGGCCGGCTGCTTCAAAGGCAGTATAGAGGCGGTCTTTTGGTCAGATGGGAAGCTGGTGGTAGGCAGATTTGAGGTCGACCGTGAAAAAGACTCGGTATTGGGCGATCCGATTTACCATTTCCGCGATGCGAGGAAGGGGGTACGCATCAAGCTGCGTGAATCGGTTTATGGTCTGGCTATAATCCACGACCATCCGTTTCTTCTCCCGGACCGGACTACCACCACTTGCGCTCTCCAAGGGCTGTTGCTAGCCTCGATGACCCCCTCTCCCAGTAAATGCTGGACCTCTGACTTGATAAAAACCATATCTTGGGCACTGTAGCGCCGGCTCCTGGTGGCGACGGGCTTACAGTCGGGAGTGAGGTTAGCGAATAGCGAGGGGGTGCGACTTTCAGTGTCGCAAGGCAGCACACCGTGAGGGGGGGCAAGGGTCCGCCGAACTTCAGTGTCAGGCTTCGGTGGCTGCACTGGAAATCCAGTCCGAGCAGCAGGGGGGCACAGAGGTGAGGGAGGATATAAAATTTGAAACGGATGTATTTGGCACCCTGGATCGAGAGATCCGCAATACAGTACCCCGTGAGTTGTACGGAGTGGGACCCAGATGCGAGGGCTATGGTTTGGGATGTGGGATGGGTGCGTAGGGAGCAGCGCCTTACCGTTTCAGGGTGGATAAAGCTCTCCGTGCTCCCGGAGTCGAAAAGGCATGCAGTGTCGTGCCCGTTGACCTGGACCTGCATCATGGAGTTCTGCAGGTGTTTTGGCCGAATTTGATCGAGGGTGATCGCACCCAGTCGCGGGTAGTCGGAGTCGTAAAATGGCCGCTGCCGTTGGTCACACGTGTCGGGTCGAGAAGATGGCCGCCGACCAGATGGCCGCTCCCATGATTCGCACGAGGCTGATGACGCGTCAGAAGAGGACGTGTCGGGTCGGTGCGCAGCAGCATTGCGAGGCCTGCGGGCCTGAGAGCCTGATTTTCGGGACGGCTGTTCTTTGTTTTTCTGGCCCCTGGGTCTGGCCAGGCAGACCCTCGCAAAGTGCCCTTTCTTCCCGCAGTCGCTGCAGATCGCGGAGCGGGCTGGGCAGCGTGGGCGTGGGTGTTGGCCCTGCCCGCAGAAGTAGCAAGGTGTGCCCCCATGGTGAGCGGGTCGCTGCGTGGCGCAGGCCTGTACTACGTTCAAGTCTGAGGAAGTCCGGGGGTGGCTGGCAGAGTCCCCGGGGTACGTACCCAAGTTATGTCGGGCCACCTCCAGCGAGGAGGCGAGCGTTAGCGTCTCCTGGAGGTCTTTTGCCCCGTTTTCGAGCAGTCGCTGCCGGATGTAGGTCGAGCGGATGCCGGACACGAAAGAATCTCTGATGTGCATGTTCATATGGACTTCCCCTGTCACATCCTGATGGTCACAGTCCCTGGCCAGTGCGGTGAGTTTCTCAACAAACTCGTCGAGCGATTCCCCCGAGCGCTGCCGGCAGGTAGAGAGCAGATGCCGGGCGTGCACCTCATTGACGGGTTTGACAAACCGCTTGCGGAGCAACTCAATCGCTTCCTCATAAATCGTCGCCTTTTCGAGCGTGGCGGAGATTCTGTGACTCACCCGGGCGTGGAGTAGACGCAGCTTGCGTGGCCCCAGGATGGGAGTCTCTGAGGAGTCCAGGAAGGCCTCGAAGCACCGCAGCCAGTATTTAAACATTTCCTTTGCCTCCGGCGTTCGTGCTTCCAGATTGAGCTTCTCTGGTTTTAGGCCTGCGTCCATCCTGAATCTAGTTTAGCCTAATAAATTGAGGTACCCTCAATAATGATGCTTAGAGATTAAACTGTAAAGAAGG
This sequence comes from Scyliorhinus torazame, assembly GCF_047496885.1. Classification (NCBI taxonomy): domain Eukaryota; kingdom Metazoa; phylum Chordata; class Chondrichthyes; order Carcharhiniformes; family Scyliorhinidae; genus Scyliorhinus; species Scyliorhinus torazame. Next base: position 296,556,433 of record NC_092712.1, read on the forward strand.
CTTTATTAGGCTAATAACTATGCTACAGATTTGGACGAGAGCTGACTGCTATACAGACCATGAGGCAGGCCTTTAGGTATGGCTCCCAGATGGGCGGAGCCAGAGGCGGAGTCCCCAGGGTTCCGAGCCTGGTCTTAAAGGGGACATCACCTTACATGATGATAAGGCAGTAACCGTTCATCACACATGGCCAACCCAGGACTCAGACAGATACAGAGACTATGTGTATCTGAAACACAGGTAACCAGGCCTGATCGAAACCCCCGCTCATTTGCATTTTAATGGCCCATTTTCCCAGGACAATAGAACTCCAGTCAAGCAACCGGTTTGGCCACAGACTGATCGGCGCCACTCCCTTTACTCAGGAAGCCCAACTGCCAAGGTCAATGACCGCTAAGAACCCGTCCAGCTACCAAGGCACCCGCCCCTTTATTGGCCAAAATCGAAGACAGTGATCAGAGCCCTGTCGAACTATTGGGTCCAAGGTTAAGGACTGCCTCAAACACCGAAATCCCAGAGGGATAAAAGAGGACACAGCCTTGTGTTCTGTCTCTTTTGGATCCGGCCTGTGCCAACCCAATTGCAGCAGGAACAGCCAAAGTTCAAGACCAACGATCGCTACCTGACGGATGAGTCCAGCAGAGACAGAGCCACTTTCTTCGAACCAGCCAAGTGAAACCCAGATAAAGGCCTGATCCATTTGCACAGTGCCAGTCGCCCTGAAGTTAAGTATAGGTTATTGTAGCTGATAGGTGTAGTTTAACTCGCAGTAGATATTGTGTTTGCAAGTCGACATAACTCTTGTGTATGTAAATAAACCATCTTTTGAACTAACGAACTGGTTGTGTGGTCATTTGATCGATATAAGGGAAGGCTTGTGGTTCACCAACATTATTAATAGAGCAACATTTGTTATCATGTAGGGTACAAGGCAGCTAATCCGTGCACAGCAAGCTCCCACGAACAAAAATGTGGTCATGAGCAGATTATCTGTTTTTGTGATGTTGATTGAGGGATAAATATTGGCCAGCTCACCGGGGTTATTCTACTGCTCTGCCTCAAAATAGTGTCATGGGATCTTCTACATCGACCCAACCAGTCAGATAGAACCTTGGTTTCTAATCCGAAAGACATCACCTCTGATAGTCCAGCACACCCTCATGATCGCACTGGAGTGTCGGCCTCAATTTGCACTGAAGCAGAGCTTGAACTCAGAACCTTATGACTCAAAGAGAGGAGTGCAACTGACTGAGCCACAGCTGATGAAGGACTTGTGCAAGTTCATGAGTTGAGCAATCCAGTGGTGACTTGTCCATTCCAGGGAGAGGTTTCCACCAAATGTGTAGAAGTGAGAAAGGGAAGCAGGTGAGAAGAATCGAGATGGTTCCAGCTGAGAGAAGGGTTTGCCAGTGTGCGGAGGCCATGATGAAAAAATGTTCAACACCTAATGGCAGATGTTGTCCACAAGTAGCACAACATCAATTTTAACTGAAGTTGGGGTTAATATGCAGAACGTTTTAAAGATTTTATGCTGAAAAATGTACCTGGAGGGGACCTTGGGCGCAAAAACATTCTGGGCAGGATTCTCCCAGCCCCACGCTGGGCCGGAGAATTCCCGCAACCGCGCCACGCCGTCCCGACGCTGGCACGCGATTCTCCGCACCATTGGCGCCGGTGCATTTGGCGCGGTGCTGGTTGGGAGCCGCCGATTCTCCAGCCCGGATGGGCTGAGCGGCCGCTCTAAACAGGCAGAGACCCGCCGACGAATCAGTACTCCCAGCGGCCCGTTCACGCTGTCGTGAAACACGACGGCATTTCCAACGGCGTGGACACTCTGCCGCCAAATGGGAGAATCCCGCCCTCTGTCTCTCCTGAGGATGAAAGGAGTATTTTTATTGAGAGATTTAGGTGCACGGATAGTATTTGTAGTTCAGGTTATCGATGGTGAGGAGAGGAGAGGAGAGGGAGGCAGCAGTAAAGGCTCACTTTACAATGTTTGAGTTTCAAAGGCTTGTAGATTCTGAGAGAATCAGAAGGCTTGTGGGGTAACAGGTCTGCTTTGGAGTTCTGAGAGAGGATGGCTCAGAGTGGCAGATGTAGTTAGATTTCATTTCAAAATGGTTACACAAACTCGGGTTAATGCAACAGAAAGGAGATGGAGGCTTGACTGCAACATCTAAATCACTATGGTGATTGTAGCATACTTTCCAAATTATAGACCTGCGCACCATTTGGAATTGGTGTTTATAAGTGAAAGGAGCCATTCAATTTTCTAAAAGTATTCAAAATATTTACATGCTTAAAGCAGAGCTGATGATGAAGTTTCTTCATGCTCTTAGAACATATAAATATCACATTATTTAGGAATCATGGATACACTGAAGCACAAAATATTTGAAATTAGGCCAACAATCACTGTCCACAGTTACTGTTTAACCATCCATACATTTGTTCATTGCACCTCACATACATTTATACAGGTATTAGCATGCCACACAGTCCAGCTACAGTTTATAACAAAAACAAATTGTGTTTGTACATCGCCTTTAAAGCAGGAAAACATTCCAAATCACTTCATAGGAGCGGTATCAAATCTGGCTCCAAACCACAGGATAAGACTGGTGACCAAAGGTTCGATGAACAGATGGATAGGGTTTACAGAGCATCCTAGAGGATGAGAGAGGTTTTTGGGAAGAAATGTCCGAACCTAGGGCCTCGATGGCCTAACACATTGGCCACTTGTGCAACAATGAAAAGAGGGAATGTGCAAGGCCTGAATTGGATGAATGCAGAGTTCTCGCAACATTACAGGGAGGTTCCAGAGATGGAGAAGAACAAAGGCGTGGAATCTAAGGTATTGGCAGATCGGGAGCCAACTGAAATCACAACTAATAAGTCTTCTCATGCTAAATTATTGTGTCTTTATGGTGACCGACTGACATTCCGGAGAAACTTCACGTCATCACTGGGTGATAACGTGGAGGATTTTACAGATAACCTATGCTGAGACTTAACCTGCAGATTTTAATTTGCATTTCTTTTTTAGTGAAATTTACAAAAACTGTTTATAACTGAATTACTTAACTGAGCTCATCAGAGGACATTTATGGAATTTGATGAGTGTCAGATTCATAGCGCTACTCGACACAGTGCTACGGAAGGTGTAGGCCCTCTGAATGGGGAGAGCAGTGACCCTGGCTGCTCATGCCATGTGCTGCGAAAGCCAAAAGTTTCAGAACTGGCCAGATCATGGCACCAAACAGCCTACTGGTTGATTTGAAGCAGGATTAATTAACAAACTTTGGCCATACAGATCCATTCGGTACACTCGCCATACAGCTGCAAAAGGGAACCACCACTAGTGTTATCGGACACCCAGCCTGCAGGTAAGATGATTTGGAGTAACTTCCACTATGAATAAGTTTCTGGATCTTCCAGTCCCGCCGAGGTCAATGGTCATTTCCGTTGCCCGCCAGCACGTCGCTGGGGGACCCAATGTGGGGAGTTGCCTTTGGCAGGACCGAAAAATCCCGCCAGTGGGAACGGATGTAAAATCTTGGCCACCATGTACAGGATCCCAGTTCTATGCTACACTCTTCATCAATGCTGTTCTCTTTCCTCCTCCTGGGGCTGCTATGGCTGGGCCGGCATCAGTTCCCCAGTGTCAGAAAACAGGAAATCAGAAAGAGGGTGGGTGGGCTGGGGGGAGAAGAAAGAGGCCATGACCACACAACCTGCAGCTTGTACTTCATGTCAGGTAGCAGGAGTACAGGGAGCTGGGAGTTGGAAAAGGCCAAATGGCAGGGATATTTTATCATCTGTGTTTTCTTGCTGGCATAAGGTTCTATCAGCGGAGAGTAAACGTTCCCATATATAATATACATCTCCCTCACCGTTTATAGAGGTCCATAGTTTCATGCCTGCCCGAATACTTCTTCCCAAGTCCGATCCTCTGCACAAAATAATTTGCTTCTTCCGGAGTGTTGAAGAAATACTCCCTGTCATCGTATGTGACCCAACGTCTCACCGGGGAAAACATGCCGCAACACACCTTGTTCTTAAAGAGTGCAGCTTTGGCCCCATTGAACTCCGCCCGGCGCTTGGCCAGGTCGGTCCCAATGTCCTGATAGATCCGGGTGGCGTGTCCTTCCCATTTACAGGACCGCGTGTTCCTCGCCCAACTCAGGACCCACTCCTATCTGGGTAATTATTAAATGACAGGGGTCACCCTTTTCGACTCTTAACGTGGCTTGTCCAGTAAAGCAATGATGGAAAACGTACCCTCCTAACCTAACAAGAGTGGATTGTCACTTTGGAGTTACTAGGAGCCGGGAAACCATTCATGGTCGTAAAGACCTACCCAATTTGCACATCATTTGACTGTATTGTTTTTATTACTAATTCTAATTACATGGGGGGCATGGTAGCACAGTGGTAGCACAGTTCCTTCACAGTTCTTTCACAGATCCAGGGTCCCAGGTTCGATACCCGGTTTGGGTCACGTGCCTGCGTGGGTTTCCTCCGGTTGCTCCGGTTTATTCCCACAGTCCAAAGATGTGCAGGTTGGGTGGATTGGCCATTATAAATTGCCCTTAGTGTCCAAAAAGGTTAGGTGGAGTCACTGGGTTACGGGGTTACAGGGTTACTGGGTTACGGGGATAGGGTGGAGGTATAGGCTTAGGTAGGGTGCTCTTTCCAAGGGCTGGTGCAGACTCGATGGGCCAAATGGCCTCCTGCACTGTAAATTCTATGATTCTATCACAGAAGGCCAACTAATGCTGAGAGCCATCTCCCCCAGAGTGCTCAGGCGATTCGCATCTCCCTGTCCCTTGCCAATTCTGTTTGTTTTTTCTAATAAATTTAGAGTAGCCAACTAATGCTGAGAGCCATCTCCTCCAGAGTGCTCAGGCGATTCGCATCTCCCTGTCCCTTGCCAATTCTGTTTGTTTTTTCTAGTAAATTTAGAGTAGCCAATTATTTTTTTTTCCAATAAAGGGGCAATTTAGCATGGCCAATCCACCGAACTTGCACATCTTTGGGTTGTGGGGGTGAAACCCACGCAGACACGGGGAGAATGTGCAAACTCCACAGGGACCCAGGACCGGGATTTGAACCCGGGTCCTCAGCGCCGTAGTCCCAGTGCTAACCACTTGCTACCGTCCCTTGCCAATTCTGATTTGTTGTCTTCTATTTCAATGTCACCATGTCCTGTAAGAGCAATCGCAGAATGTCAGTGTTCTAACCCCCATGAGGACCAAGGGGAAACCATTGTTGATCTCCCCGTGGAACCCCTGGAGTACGAGCTTCCCAGGTAGGGGCGGAGGCCACCCAGCTCCCAGCTAGAACTTGTTAAAGAGTACACATAAAAGCCGGTCTAGGCAGGGCCCATGGTCGTTAGTTCTTCCAACAAGGACTGGATTAAGAAAGAGTTACTGCCTTGAGCAGAATATTGTACATAGTTCAATAAATCTTTGTTCCACTATCGCTGGCTTCCTCAAGTTACTAAAGTCAGTAAATATGTGTCGCACTCTCTTTGGAGGCTGTGTCCACCACAGCTGATTAGACTGAGGTTTGTCAAGGTCATAGAAGTGGGTTATGAGGATAGCATCATTGAAATGTGTGTGAGGGTGAGGTGGACACCTAGATTTTAGTCATGAATCCTAACTGCTGGGTGCTTCTGATGGGTGAGTGAGGGGAGTGTCGGATATGAGATGACGTGAAGATGTATAAACAGACCTTGACAACACGCATGAGAACATTAAATGTCTTGGGCACTGTTGTCAGGTTCTCAGGGCCTGACCTTTTGACTTTGACCTTGCTGGCTAGCTGCTTCCATCCCCTTTGCAAAGTGGACCTTGATGCCTGCCTCAACCCCACAGAAATACAATCTTTCGGCTCCGAAACCACTTAGGTATCCAGCACTGCATTTTTGAATGTAGGAAACCACTCTCTTCCCTGGTGCTCCTTATTTGCAGCTGTTACATGCAGCCAATGTTAGTACATGTAGCCAACAGCTGCTCCTTTCCACCGAGTGCAGCTCCCCTTCAAGAAGGATAGACTGTCTTTAAGAGGGGCAGGCTAGCTGCTCGACCTGATTTCAGTGCACTCAGGCAGCCAGCAGTATAGGCACTCCTGGGACCAGCTCTACAATTGCATAAGTGAGGAGCTGGAGGTGGGAGGGGAAGTGACAGTTTCAGCAGGTGGTGGCACCAAGCTCCATTTTACAGGCAGCAGCCAATTAAGTGATTGTAGGCGAACCTGCCCATCATTTAAAGGCAGCAGCCTGCCTCCAAGAGCTGTTGGCTCAATCCTCAGCAATGCCATTGGGAGTGAAGGCCACCGCCAAGATTGGACCTGGAAAATAAGAATGCAGCGATGAATATGCATCGTCGCACCTTGGAAAGTGGCATGGTGTTGCCGGGGCTTATCAAGCATGCCCTGGCAAGTGGGGTTGGAGTGTGGGGATGTCATTGAGGGCAGGCAGCACAGATGGCACAGGGGTGACTATTGCAGCTGAAGGTCCCCTCTATGGGCATGGAGTGCCCAAAAAGGGGTTTCACCCCGGCGAGCCCCTGAACCTTGCAGGGAGCCGCTCAGAATTCACCGGGTGGCCTCCACATGGGGTGAAATTTCCCAATGTTGCTAGTAAAATGCCAGAGGAGGTAGGAAGAGAAGCCTTTTAATTGGTTTCTTCAATGGTGCAATAGGGCAATTCAACTGCCAATTTTCCAGCTGCTGGTCCTAATTGTTAGCTGTAGGCAGGGTGGGGGGGGGGGGGGGGGGGAGGGTTTACCCCTTATCTTCAAATTATGACCCTTAGTTCTCGCCCACCATTGGGAACATTCTTTCCAAATCTATCCTGTCTAATCCTGTTAAAATTTTGCAAGTTTCTATGAGATCCCCCCTCACTCTTCTAAACTCCAAGGAGTGTAATCCTAACCGATTTAGTCTCTCCTCATATGACAGTGCCCCAATCCCTGGAATCAGCCTGGTAAACCTTCGCTGCTCTCCCTCCATAGCAAGAACATCCTTCCTCAGACAAGGACACCAAAACTGCACTCAATTCTTCAGGTGTGGCCTCACCAATGCTCTAAACAATTGCAGTAATTGCAGATCATCAAGTCACATCTTGACCAGAGTTCATAGCGGTGATATGTTCCCTCACTGAAGTGCACATGTAAATCATATTTCAATATATTCACCCCAGAGGAAAATCCTGTTTTTACGAAATGGGTTAGGGCCAAGTTCATTCCATTAAAAAAGCTTTCCCTTAATGGCGGTATTGTGTAGTTCACTGGCTCACTTATGCACTCATTTAAATGCAACTCGATACCTCAGCTGCCCGTCCTTGGGAATCTACTCCTTTTGAATTATGGTGCAAATTCCACAGTGCTGCCAGCGACAAACAATGCAACTGCTCCAAAACAAATGGTAAACAGCGCTGCTCGTGCTTGCTATCAGAGGGTTCAGGCTTTGAGTCAAATGACTGGAGTTTACCTCCACTGTGTATGTTTAGTGCGGCACGGCAATCCAAAGTAATGGACATTTGTCAACCCGCAAATGCTGCAGGACTTTCAATAGCTTTTGAATAATTTACTTAGGAGGGGAGCAAAAGGAGAAGACAAGAAACAGAGAGAGGGAAAGTTGACTCGCATTACTTCTGTGCACCTTGCAGCAGCAGGTTGTCGAACAGTGCCAAAGTAACACTCACCCCAAACAGGAAAGCCTGTCTGTAAAACCTGCATTTTGGGTGAATTGGTGCTATGTAAATTTGGGATTTACCTGCAGTTGAAGCACCATGGTAATATACAGTGGAACGACACAACCCTTGATAATCTCATCCAATTGATCACCAAATGCAGTTCCATGCAATGCAGTGGACTCTCTAACCAGTTAGGCAGAGCAGATTTGACCAGTTTTTTTATTGAGAAATAGCTGCACATTGTTACAAGCTCCAGATGTGGCATAAACATAATAGGCATGAGCTAAAAGCTTTAATCTAAAGCTTCTCTAGATACACCCTGTGATCCAGCATAGGATCGTGTTCTTAACATCAGCGCATTGTTATTACCGATATGTTAGGGCTCTGATCAGTCAGCTTGTTTTATTATCCTTGTTATTTACTAGGCTGGATCACCTCGATTGTGGAATTCCAAAGGGTTTCACCTGAGCATAGAGTCCCTACAGTGCAGATGGAGGCCTTCGGCCCATCGAGTCTGCACTGACCCTTCGAAAGACCACCCTACATCGGCCAAATCCCCTGACCTATTCCAGGGACCCCATCAAAAGAAGCAATTTAGCATGGCCCATCCACCTAACCTGCACAATTTTGGACTGTGGGATTAAACTGGAGCACTCGTAGGAAACCTACGCAGACAAAAGGGCAGCACGGTAGCATTGTGGATAGCACAATTGCTTCACAGCTCCAGAGTCCCAGGTTCGATTCCCACTTGGGTTACTGTCTGTGCATGCAGAGTCTGCACATCCTCCCCGTGTGTGCGTGGGTTTCCTCCGGGTGCTCCGGTTTCCTTCCACAGTCCAAAGATGTGCAGGTTAGGTGGATTGGCCATGATAAATTGCCCTTAGTGCCCAAAATTGCCCTTAGTGTTGGGTGGGGTTATTGGGTTATGGGGATAGGGTGGAGGTGTTGACCTTGTGTAGGGTGCTCTTTCCAAGAGCCGGTGCAGACTGGATGGGCCGAATGGCCTTCTTCTGCACTGTAAATTCTGTGAAATTCTGTGAAAAGGAAAATGTGCAAACTCCAAACAGACAGTCACACGAGGTCGAAATCGCAGCCGGGTCTCTGGTGCTGTGAGGCAGCAGAGCTGACCACTGTGCCCTTATGTGATCTCCAAATGCTGCCAGTGGGTGTACCGAGCGAGTTCTGCTAGGCATTTTAATTTGACAAGGAATACAGTGTGAAGCTTTCTGCTCCAGGGAAGTGAACCAAAGACTCTCCATACAAACGTTTGCCCTGAAGGAGCTCAATCCGGTTGTAACTGGCTGTTCCTGAGATTCCCAGAGTTGTTAATTCAGCAGGTCAGGCAGCATCCATGGATAGAAAAACAGAGTAAATTTTTCAAGTCAATGACCTTTCATCAAAATGGACACAGATGCTGCCAGACCTGCTGAGCATTTCCAACATTTTCCTTCGTTTTCAGATCTCCAACATCCATAGTATTCTGCTTTTTAAACAGACTAATAACAAAAAGAATTGAGGGCAAACGCACCAGTTTTCAAAGGAAATGAGTTTGGAAAATAAAATTTGACTGGTACAACTAACAAAAATCACTGCCAACAGTGACTATTATGATCTAATTTACAGGTATAATAATTCTTTTCACTTTGAACACTCTCATTGCAATAATTACAAGCTCGATTTACAACAGCACCCAGTGCCATGGGGTTATGGTACTAATGTCAGGCCTCTGAATTTTCCCATTGTTGTTAGCGACTTGAGCAGGGATTCACTTCCTGCCAAATTCACCAGGAAAATTTGGTTCATCGTTCAGTGGTCGAAGAGTCGGTAAGATACCCAAGGTTGCACTTTTTAGTGATGATTTCCAACACTGAACACTGCCCTGTATTTGCTCCATCTTCATGTTGAATAAATTCAATTAAACCAATATTTGGTGATTGCCAAGTCCAATGAAAATCCATCTGCCTCTTGAAAAATCAGGTGATGAGCAGGTAGAATTGCTTGCGGGACTGCCCCACAATTTCCCTGCTCTGTTGCTGTAGTCCGGAATGTTAACCTCTTTAGAGCAGTCAATAAAGATACTGGCCTGAAATTGATAGTCCTTTATTAAATATGCACATAGGTGTCAGGAAACACACAGTATTAAGTAATCTATATTTGTATTTGTGAGTATTGGAAATCAAGGTATAATTTGAGGTGGGTTTATTTATTTTTTTGTTTCTGCGTAAGAATGGGTTGAAACTTCAGTTAGCTTCATGTTAAACAAAGGTCTCTGGATGTCTGTGGGATTTAGTCACTTTAAACTGTACCTATTGTCATGTGAGAGTACCTTTAAGAAATGGGTGTTTAAGAAATGTACCTTTAAGAAATGGGTGTTTATCAGTGACGTCAGAGTGTGGGTGGAGCTAGGCTGCCAGTCAGCTTTTTACATTTGTTTTAGGCTGTTTGCTGCAGAGTGTGTTTTAGTTTTGTTTTCAGTATTGAAGCTGACGCCAGACAAAGCAGGTGTACTGTTGATCTTTCTGCTATGAAAAGACTATCTCTTCATCATTTGGTAAATTCAGAATTATAAATGTTCTCCGTAGTGAATGTAAACCTAATGTGCTTCTGGTAAAAGGTGTTTCTTTTGTCCTCTGGATGTTGTTTGGGAAGTTATTAAGGATTACTTAGTGTTGTTTTCGTTGGGGGTTGTATTTGAATTGATGGTTACTGAGATGTTCACTGTATTTTTAAAAAGGTTAACTTGAGTTAATAGAATAAACATTGTTTTGCTTTACAAAATACTTTTCGATTTCTGCTGTGCCACACCTGTAGAGTTGGCCGTGTGCTCCCCATACCACAATCTATTAAACGCTGTGGGTCAGGCGTAGCCATCTGGGATGGCCACGTCCCGATTACAAAATGGACACTTGCAAAGAATGCAGGGAAAATTGGACAATACTGAGAAACAAGCAGGTGCAAGGTCTGTCTGTTGAAAAATGAAATGAAAAGTTGATTAGAGCCTTGGCTCCCAGACAGGATAGAAACTGCTAAGCCATCTACATACTAATGAGCCATCTCCGGGGACAAAAGGGAAACATTTAGATGAACAATGTTAAGGCAGACACCCCGGCGCCAGAGGAGACTCAAACAAAGCAAACCAACGACCACCTAGGACACGCCCAGCAACCAGGGAACCCATCCCTCTATTGGAGGAAGATCGATGAGAATGATTGGGAAAGGCCCAATTAATGGAGGCCAAGTTCAAGGCCCGCCCAAAAGCGCGCAAAGCCCTTTCGGGTATAAAAAGTATTCCCCAAATGAGAATCTTTCTTCTTTGGCCTTGGCTCTCAGCGAAGAGAGACCCGCCGAGCAGCTATGCCAGACCAAGTAAGTTCCAAGTCAATGCACGCTACGAGATAGACGCTCCTAGTTGCTATCCTGTAAACAGCTCAACCCAGCAGCCTCAGAACCGAGCAATGGCCATTGTTCCTCTGACTGAATGGGCACCCGAAGCTAAGTATAGGCTTTTAGTAAGAGTGATAGTTTAGGTTGTAGAGTTTTATGCATGAGTAGATTTGACTGTGTGTAAATAAATGAGCATTGCTTTTGAACTTACTAACTGGTGTATCGAGTCATTTTTCAGTATTCGGTTCTGAACCTTGTGGCGGTGTCGAAAGATACCTGGCGACTCTTGAGCAAACATAATTAAACAGAGCCAAATTAAGAGACACACCAAAGAGAGCAACATTTACTGGCGACATCTGACGGGACTCCATTTAGAAGTGGCCTAACCACTCCGAGAGAACCCAAATTTGAATTGGAATCCAATTGGAAACAGAAAAGCCACAAGCGTAAGAACAGTACTGATCAAGCCTCTGAGATTCGGAAGTGTGTTAATGCATGTGTACTAACAGGCATATAAGGTAAACTTGAGAGCTTTTGTTGTGTAAAACTGTTGGGAGGTTTGTAGGCCGGAAATTAGCGTAAGCCGTACCGATGTTTACATCACCACTTTATCACCCCATGTTCCAAATTCAATAGAGAACCTAGATAGAGAAATGGCAATGAAGGCAATGGAACGCCTGATGAACTCCCAGGAATTCGAGGTCGCAGTGACCAGTAGAGTAGGAGAGTGTCCCGTTTGGGAAGATGAGATCAGGAAATATCTCAAAGGAAAAGAATGGCCCCTTTGGAGTGAATTCTGCGATAATGAGGAAACAGGTCCCGGGTGTATAGGACATACTTGGTGGGAGAACCTGTCAGAGATCCACAAGAAGAGCTTAGGGAAAGCTTGCAAGCCGATGGCAATCGAGTCCTGCTTGGCACAATTGCGAGGCACAGAGGAGGTCGTTAGGCTGCTCCGTAGAGAGATAGAGGAGAGAGACAGAAGTAGTGAGGTAGATATGAATGAGGTAGAGAAGGAGAATAGAGATTTAAAAGAGCAGTTAGCAGTAAGGGACAGAGAGGTGGATGATGCCAAGGGGGCACATCAGTCTTGTCTCGCGCATTTGAACAGTTTTCAGACGCAATATGTCAGGACACGCAACGTGCAGTCTTGGTAAGACAAGAGACAGAACAGCAAGTCGACAAATTGCAGAAACAGTGCAATGATCTGAAAGCAGCCCTACGAGCCCTCCATACTTCCACGACGGAACAAAGGCAGAGCTCAGTTACCACGCAAAGTGCCGGAAGCAAATTGCAGAATTGCAATCTCTGCTTTCTGTTCAAAATGGGTTTCAAAGCACATTTGGACCACAATTAGATCAGGAAAACGACCCCGACTGGCAGGAATTGAACGAGACTGCCCATCGATACATACATGGGACATGTACGCAGGCAAAACCCCAGAAACGGAAAGCGCCCAAATCCCCAACCGAACAGGCAGAACACACCCCCATGAACCCTGTAACCACACACCGCAGGGCTGCAGGAGAAGGAAAAGTAGATTTCATTTATACAACCCCGTTAACCGCGACCCAATTACGGGACGCGTGTGAAAAATTACACCTTTCCTTCCCACATCAGACCCCCACCAATTTTTCACGAAAGTCAAACAGCAGGCTACCATGTGCGGCCTGGACGAAAAGGGGCAAGTGAAGCTCACAGTTTTAAGCCTCGACCCTTCAGTTGTGGCAGCCCTTCCTGACCCACAGAATGTAGGAGGAGGCACACGCCAAGAGATACACACAGCGATCCTAGATGCGATCGGCTATAACAGAGCAGACCCCATAGAAGGCCTAAACAAGTGTAGGCAAATGAAGACAGAGCACCCCACAGTGTTTGCTGGACGCTTGTGGATACATTTCACAGCAGTTTTCGGAGAGTTAGCCCGCACCCATTTGTCCCCATATAATATGGCCAAATGGACTCGAATCCTAGTCTCTCACGCGCCACAGAGAGCAGGACAGAGAGCTTGTGCAAATTACGACCCCTCAGACAAGGCCCACAGCGAGAAATGGGTTTTGAAGAGATTGTCCCGCGCTTGGGAGCAATCAGTCCAAGGCAAAACCGCATTTGCGAAACCCGAGGAAGAGCAGGCAGACATGAATCCAGTTAAAGCGCACCAGAACCCCGTATGGGTAAATGAGGGCAGGAACAGCCCACCACAACAGCCAAAATCCCAGGAATGTTATAATTGTGGACAATTAGGATACTATGCACGAGAATGTCAAGCCCCCCAGAAACAGCAACGGAATCAACACACCAATGCCCCCCCCCCCGAACCAGCAACGATACCAACAGCCCGACCCCCCACCCAGGGAACCATACCCAAGGGAGCAATGCACCAGAGAGCATGCTCGACCTTACGTGCCCCAGGGATCATGTTACAACTGTGGGAAGCCAGGACACTTCGCCCGAGATTTCAGGAGACCCCCACCACTCTTCATAGCATCATAGAATTGTAGAATTGCTACAGTGTAGAAGGAGACCATTTGGTCCATCAAGTCTGCACCAACCCTCTGAAAGAGCACCCTATCTAGGCCCACTCCCCCGCCATAACCCCATAATTTCACCTAACCTGCACATCCTTGGACACTACGGGGAAATTGCATCATGGCCAATCCACCTAACCTACACATCTTTGGACTGTAGAAGTAAACCGGAGCACCCAGAGGAATCCCATGCAGATGCTGGAAGAGAGTGCAAACTCCACACAGTCACCTAAGGCCAGAATTGATCCTTGGTCCCTGGTGCTGTGAGGCAGCAGTGCTAACCACTGTGCTGCCCCACATCTCTGTACCAAAAAAAAAATGAAAGTTACGGTAATTGAGCCAGAGTCCAGCTCTGAGGCCTAACTGTCCCGTAGTTACATGAGCTGGGATTGTAACATTGAGCTCCAACAGTATAATCAGGGCCCAATTGCTGACCTGCGTGAACAAGTGGTTGTGACTTTTACCCCAGGTGAATGCAAGAACTCAAAAAAATAGGAGCAGAAGTAGACCATATGATCTGTTGAGTCTGCTCCACCATTCACTAGGATCATGGGTGATCTTGGTCTTCAACTCCATTTTCCTGCTCGCTCCACAAATCCCTCAATTTTCCAGAAATGCATCTATCCCATTCTTAAAAGTATTTACGATGGATCATTCATATCCCCCTGGGGTAGAGAATTCCAAAGATTCACCACCCTCTGAGTGACTTAATTCCTCCTCATCTCTGTCCTGAATGAGAATGGTGGGAAGAGGAACCAGGGTCAGATAAGATCCTAAGAGGTAAGTGCAAGTCTTGATGGCCAAGAGTAACATGGGTGCTTTCCATGCACCACAAGCAATGTTTAGGCCTCCCCTAATCTGGGTTCCTCCCCTCTGAAATCCCACTGCCATGACTTGGCTGAGTGCCGGAGCTTGTCAGTCACCTCGGCTTTTGGCAGGAAACTGACCAGGGGCCCAGGAGTTAAAATTGCCCAGGCCTCGAGATTGGAGAAGATAGTTGGCATTTGCCCAGATTAAAGTCGAGACCTCCTGGTAAAATTATGGAGAATCACAGCTGAACCTTTCTAGGGGCTTTCTGATCTCCCACTGTTATTTCAGCGATAGATCGGCAGACACCAAAAATAAAGGTGCATGACACTGGTGCTGTTTGTAACAAAAACTAAAATCGCACGGATGCTGGAAATCTGAAATAAAAACAGAAGATGCTGAAACACTCTCGCAGGTCAGGCAGCATCTGTGGAGAGAGACAAGCGGCTGGGATTTTCTGGTCCAAAATTCCTGCCCAAAGTCAACAGACCTTCGGCTGGTCCATCAAATTTTCTATCCCACCATAGACGGGACTGGAAATTCCCTGCCACAATTTATGGGCTGGATTATCCGATTCTGCGGCAACGTCCTGAGGATGCGTCTGGTCTTAAGACCAAAAAGGCAGCGGCGCCCCCACATCGATGCTCCGCCCAGTGGTGGACTAGGGGGGTGGCGCCGCCCCCGGCTTTACCTGCTGATAGGGATGCAGAATGGCTGGGTCCGTAGCCGCGCATGCGCACGGTGGCAACGTGTGGCGGTCGCGCCTAAAACATGGCGCCGGCAGCGCGATCACGGCCTTCCGAAAACTGCCCCCCACAACTTCCCTCGCCACTCAGGACCACCCCTCACCAACCCGTCTCCCCTGCCGACGCCATCCCTGCCAGCAGAACGTCACGCGAGGTCCCCGAAAAGTGAGGTTCCCACGCTGTCGGGAAGTCGGCCCATTGGTTGCGGAGCATCGAGGGAGGGCCTCGGGTGACGTCTTGAGGCCGTCCCAACGGTGTGCAGCATACACGAGGAGTACGCCGTTTTGGGGGGGCAGAGCATCGGAAAAATGGCGCTGCCCTCGATTCCGGCGTAAAAATGGATTCTCCGACCGATCGCCGAACACGATTTTGGTGTAGGCGATCGAAGAATCCCGCCCTATCTGTTTCAGGTCAATGGCCCTTCATCAGATCAGAGTGCTGAGTGTTTCCAGCATTTTATCCTGGTTTTCCTGGTTTATTTGTGATATTCCATTAATGTTGTGGCAGGTGATCCGGACAACTATCTGCAAGATTTTTTTGCTCAATTCCACAGAGTTAACATATCGGGGCCCTCAAGGTCTGGACTGGCTGGAAATATTAGGGGCGGGATACTCCAGTCCCGCTGCACTGAATGGAAGATTTGGCTGAGCTCCAAAATCTCCGTTCTCGCTAGCAGCGGTGGCGGGACGGCCTCACAATGGAAAGTCTCGGCCCAGGGCTGCATTCCTCCCTTGTTAAAGCCCTCCGTCTTCAGACCTCCTGTAAGATCCTTTTAACAACTATCACTTTGACCAAAGCTCCCAGTCACCTTTTCCAATCTCTGTTATTTTTTTGTGAATGTTCCCCCTGCCTCTGTGAAGTGTCTTGGGAAATGTTTTCTGCCTAGAAGGTGCTTTGGGCAAAATGACCTCCCCACATTTTCCAATCTGTGCTCCCATCCTGCGAGACTCTATTCCTTGGAAGCTTGCCCCATAGGATGGAGCTGAACATAAATAAATCTGCATACTGATAAGAAGACAAAGACCATTCATTGCAGCCTGCTAAATCATCCCTTTGATCATTAAACTGCATTATATTTGTGTCCAGGGCTCACCCTGGTGAGAGACTGTGACTGCCAGGCCGTTTCGGCCACTGAACATTCGAACCAGTTAATAAGAGACGCGTTTGTTACGGGCATAGGGTCTGACTACATCCGCCAGCGCCTCTTAGAAGGGGCGACGCTTGACCTCGCGGCGACCAAGAAACTAGCGCTCTCGCTCACGGTTGCCTCGCGCAACATACAGGCTTATGCCCCTGACCGCACGGACCCCCCCACCCCACCCTGTGCATCGTGGACCCCGCCAGCGGCCAACCCATCGTGGACCCCATCAGCGACCGCCCTCAGCCAACCCCACGCCTGCACCGTGCGGCAGTCAACCAACCTCGGGGGACCAAGTGCTACTTCTGCGGACAGACAAAACACCCCCGGCAGCACTGCCCAGCGCGGAGCACGCTCTGCAAGGCCTGTGGCAAGAAGGGACATTTTGCTACAGGATGCCAAGCCCGCTCAAACGCCGCTATTCTCCGGCACCCCCCACGTGCGTCCCGTGGGCGCCGCCATCTAGCTCCACTCACAACACGTGCGGCCCCTGGGCGCCGCCATCTTGCTTGCCTCAGAACCAAGGGGTGCCGCCATCTTGCCTGCCCCAGGACACGTGCGGCCTGTGGGTGCCGCCATCTTACCCACTTCAGGACCCCTGCCCGTCGGGCACCTCATTGGGCCGCTCATCACCTGCAACCGCCGCTGACCAGCCGCGCCTCGCCTCGGTCACGATCGACCAGTCTCGACCGCACAACCTCGCGACCGCTTCAGCAAAGGTGAAGGTCGACGGGCACGAGATATCCTGCCTTCTGGAGTCCGGGAGAACTGAGAGCTTCATCCACCCCGATACGGTAAAGTGCTGCTCGCACGTGGTACACCCCGCTAACCAAAGAATCTCCCTGGCCTCTGGATCCCAATCCGTGGTGATCCGGGGGTACTGCATCGCCACACTCACCGTCCAGGGCGTAGAGTTCAGTAGCTTCCGGCTCTACATCCTCCCCAACCTTTGCGCTGCCTTGCTACTCGGCGTGGCCTTCCAGTGCAACCTCCAGAGCATAACCCTGAAATTTGGCAGGCCCCTACCACCAGTTACTGTTTGTGGCCTTGCGACCCTTAAAGTCGACGTGCCTTCCCTTTTTACAAACCTCACCCCCGATTGCAAACCCGTCACCACCAGGAGCAGACGGTACAAAGCCCAGGACAGGACCTTCATCAGGTCTGAGGTCCAGCGGCTGCTGCGGGAAGGTATCATCGCGGCCAGCAACAGCCCCTGGAGAGCCCAAGTGGTGGTGGTGAAAACCAGGGAGAAAAACAGGATGGTCGTTGACTACAGTCAGATCATCAATCGGTACACGTAGCTCGACGCGTACTCCGTCACATGCATATATGATATGGTCAATCAGATTACACAGTACCGGGTCTTCTAGACAGTGGACCTGAAATCTGCCTACCACCAGCTCCCCATCCGTAAGGTGGACCGCCCATACACTGCGTTTGAAGCAGACGGCCGCCTTTACCATTTCCTTAGGGTTCCCTTCGGCATCACCAATGGGGGTCTCGGTCTTCCAATGGGAGATGGACAGAATGGTTGACCGGTACGGGCTGCGGGCCACTTTCCCAGACCTGGATAATGTCACCATCTGTGCAAAGACCAGCAGGACCACAACGCTAACCTTTCCAAATTTGTCCACACCGCTGTGGTAATATACATCACTGAAAGTACACAAAGGGTTAATGTACATACACTACACCTAGCTAGACACTAGAGGGAACACCAGAGACATGACACACAGACAGTCAACCAATAGGTCAGTAAGATAGGACACGACCAATGAGCATTCACGATGCACACAGAGGTGACACTACCACAGGGGGGGCATTACACCAACCCATATACAAGGACACTGCACACATGTCTTCCTCTTTCCAGTGGAGACTCTCAGTGAGTACAGACACAGGGTTGATTGAACATCACTCCCACCACGTGGATTGTAGCAGACTGGTTAGTCAGTCTGAGTAGCTATAGCAGGATTAACAGTAGCATTGAATCCAAGTAGAAGAATTGTTAATAGTTTAATAAACGTGTTAAAGCTATCTCCAAGTCTGAACCTTCCTTTGTCAGAGTGCACATCAAGGAAGCAGCTTATGCTACGTCAAGAGCATAACAAAACATGGTTCCAGGAGTGAACTGTTTTGCCACACTCCTCAACCTAACTTACAACAAAGAGAAGTGTGTGTTCAGCACAAACCGATTAGCCATCCACGGCTATGTGGTTCAGATAGGAGTTCTAGGGCCCAACCCCGACCGCATGTGCCCCCTCATGGAACTCCCCTTCCTCTACTGCCCCAAGGCCCTGAAATGATGCCTGCGGTTCTTTTCGTATTACGCCCAATGGGTCCCAAACTATGCGGAGAAGGCCCGCCCACTCATTCAATCCACCGCTTTCCCACTGATGGCTGAGGCTCACCAGGCCTTCGACCGTATCAAGGCTGACTTCGTCAAGGCCGCGATGCACGCAGTCGATGAGACACTCCCCTTCCAAGTCGAGGGCAATGCATCAGACGTCGCTCTGGCCGCCACCCTCAACCAGGCAGGCAGGCCCGTGGCATTCTTTTCCCGCACCCTCCATGCCTCCGAAATTCGGCACTCCTCCGTCGAAAAGGAGGCCCAAGCGATCGTTGAAGCTGTGCGACATTGGAGGCATTACCTGGCCGGCAGGAGATTCACTCTCCTCACTGACCAATGGTCGGTTGCCTTCATGTTGAACAACACACAGCGGGGTAAGATCAAAAATGATAAAATCTTGAGGTGGAGGATCAAGCTCTCCACCTACAATTACGAGATTTTGTATCGCCCCGGTAAGCCCAACGAGCCACCTGATGCCCTG
Source organism: Scyliorhinus torazame (assembly GCF_047496885.1). Classification (NCBI taxonomy): domain Eukaryota; kingdom Metazoa; phylum Chordata; class Chondrichthyes; order Carcharhiniformes; family Scyliorhinidae; genus Scyliorhinus; species Scyliorhinus torazame. The sequence continues at coordinate 296,575,569 of NC_092712.1, forward strand.
TCCCGAGGTACATGTGCCAGCACACAAGGGGACCGACTCCAGACCCTGCATGACGATCTCTGTCACCCAGGATTCACCCGCTTGTACCACTTCATTAAGGTCCGCAATCTGCCCGACTCCATCGAGGAAGTCAGGGCTATCACCAGAAACTGCCAGGTCTGCGCGGAGTGTAAACTGCACTTCTACCGGCCAGACCGTGCTCGCCTGGTGAAGGCCTCCCGCCCCTTTGAACGCCTTAGTGTGGACTTCAAAGGGCCCCTCCCCTCCACCGACCGCAACACGTACTTTCTTAATGTGGTCGACGAGTATTCACGATTCCCTTTCGCCGTCCCATGCCCCGGTATCACGTCTGCCACCATCATCAAAATTCAACACCATCTTCACTCTGTTCGGTTTCCCCGCCTACGTCCACAGCGACTGGGGATCCTCATTTATGAGCAATGAGCTGCGGCAGTACCTGCTCAACAAGGGCATTGCCTCGAACAGGACGCCCAGCTACAACCCCAGGGGAAACGGGCAGGTGGAGCGGGAGAATGGGACGGTCTGGAGGGCCGTCTAGCTGGCCCTACGGCCCAGAAATCTGGAGGACGTCTTCGCCGACGCACTTCGCTCCAGTCGGTCACTCCTGTGCACCGCGACTAATGAACCCCTCCATGAACGCCTCGTTGCCTTCCCCAGGAAGTCCACCTCCGGGGTTTCGCGCCCAACGTGGCTGGCAGCTCCAGGACCCGTTCTCCTCTGCAAGCGCGTGTGGCTCCACAAGGCGGACCCGTTGGTTGAGAGGATACAGCTACTCAACGCAAACCCGCAGTACGCCAACGTAGCGTACCCCGATGGCTGCCAAGACACCGTCTCCCTCAGGGACCTGGCTGTGGTGGTATGTATTAGGGGTAGTACGGTACCTGTGAAGCCGAGAGGCTATTGGCAGACAGGTCCCGGGTCCTGGTTGGATCTGCCGCCTGCTGGCTCCGCCCAGAAAGGTGGGTATAAAAGCCCGGGTTCTCCCAGGAGCCGCATTCTGTAACTGAGCTGCTGGGGAGCAAGTCTTGCTTAATAAAGCCTCGATTGACTTCATCACTTCTCGACTTGAGTGAGTAATTGTTGCGCTAGGGGAAACGGGCAGGTGGAGAGGGAGAATGGGACAGCCTGGAGGGCCATCCAGCTAGCCCTATGGTCCGGAGACCTGGAGAAGTCTTCACCGACGCACTTCACTCCATTCGGTCACTCCTGTGCACCGCGACTAATGAACCCCTCCATGAACGCCTCGTTGCCTTCCCCAGAAAGTCCACCTCGGGTGTTTCGCTCCCAACGTGGCTGGCAGCTCCAGGACCCATTCACCTCTGCAAGCACGTGTGGCTCCACAAGGCGGACCCGTTGGTTGAGAGGATACAGCTACTCAACGCAAACCTACAGTACACCGACGTAGCGTACCCCGATGGCCGCCAAGACACCGTCTCCCTCAGGGACCTGGCACCAGCTGGGTCCCCACACACTGCCCCGGCGCCACCCTCCCTCCCCCGAGCGCACCCCACCACAGCCCCCGCTCCAGGACAACCCGGTCCTCCCCTTGCTCCCACCCGGGAATGAAGAGGATTTCGACACGCTCCCAGAGTCACCGAAGACCAAGCCGACGCTGGAGTCAGCACCAGCACCAGCCCTAATCTGTCGTAAAGACAGATCAAGGCGCCCGACCGTCTAAATTTGTAACCTTCTCTGTAATTTTAAAACCAATCTGTATGTATATATTTTTCCACCCCCCACCCCCCGCTGGACTCATTTTTAACAGGGGGTGAATGTGGTAGTCACCACTGTTGTATTATATTGTATATATGGGTATTACGGTAAGGCCCCTGTACTACAGGTACGGGGGTAGGTCCCTGCCTGCTGGCTCCACCCAGTAGGCGGAGTATAAATGTGTGTGCTCTCCAAACAGCAGCCATTTCGTAAGCTGCTGTAGGAGGCCACACGTCTCTGTGTAATAAAGCCTCGATTACATTCTACTCTTGTCTCGTCGTAATTAAACGACCCTCTTATGGACTGACCTCATTAACATTACATCCCTACATGCTTCACCCGATGCCGGTGGTTATGTAGTTACATTGTGTACCTTATGTTGCCCTGATAAGTACTTTCTTTTCATGAACTTGATGATCTTTTGAGCTGCTCGCAGAAAAATACTTTTCAATGTACCTTCGGTACACGTGACAAGAAACGAAATCCAAATCCAAGCTCTTGCAACGGAAATGTGATACTGTCCAGCTAACCTAATTTTCTGACATTGAATAATGGATGAACATTGGCCCGGGCCCTTAGTAAAACTGCCTTCTCTCTTTTGAATAGTGCCATGGGATCTTTTTCTGCACCCACCTGGAGCAGACAAGTCATTGGTTCGAAGCCTCATCTGAAAGAGAGCAGCTACCAGAGCGGAGTATTTGCTTAGTCCTGCACTGGAGTATCAGTCTGGAATTTGTGCTCAAGAGTCATGGTTGTGGAGGCTTGAAGCAACAACGTTCTGACTCCGAGGCAAGAGTGTGACCGCGAAGACACAGCTTTTAATCGAACTGGGCCTGACGTGCTTGTTACGATGTCTCGGTGCTTCCAAGTAGTTTCACCTAAAGAGGATAATTTCCAGGCAGTTTGTTGGCAGTGAGAAGTGTCAGTTCTTGTCAGTGCTGATTGGAAATTTCTGGGCAAGGTTTTTCGCTTGGCAAATCTAGCTGAACGTTGCAAACTGCCAACAGCGCAGAGTGGAATATTTTCTTTAAAACCTGTTAAATTTTGCAACAAGATACCTCTGTGTCCTTAACCATCCTGCAGAAAACCAGGGATAAAGGTTCGGAGCTATTGTCATTTCTTCGTTATCTGCTGAGCAGTTGGATTTCCCCCCATTATCTTGAGTGCTCCAACTGTGTTGGAAAATTGCACATAAATATGTTATGCTCAACAAAAACGGCACAAAATGAGAATGAAAATACAACCAAGCAACGGAAATGACTGTCATATTTATATATAAGTATTTTAAATAGGAACAACTAACTAGGGATGATGTAGATATTGGGAGTAAGGAGTGCAATATGAAGCATTGGATGGGATAAACGAGTGAGAAAGGCAATATTAAGGGGGTGAACATCTTTGACATCAAAGGTGAGGATGTAATATATCCAAGACTTAAGTGAAAAAAGGGAGGAAATAATGAAGATTCAGACTGCTATTTTCCAAACTGTTCTTGCTACAGGTCCTCCGACCCCCCGCCTGGTCGGAGAATCGCCGGGGGCAGCGTGAATCTCCCCCCCCCCCCCCCCCCCCCCCCCAGCCGCCGAATTCTCTGGCACCGGAGATTCGGAGGGGGCGGGAATCGCGCCGCGCCGGTCGGCGGGCCCCCACCGCCGATTCTCCGGCCCGAGATGGGCCGAAGTCCCACTGCTGTAATGCCGGTCCCGCTGGCGTGAATTAAACCACCTCCCTTACCAGCGGGACCAGGCGGCGCGAGCGGGCTCAGGGGTCCTGGGGGGGGGGGGGGGGCACGGGGCGATCTGGCTCCGGGGGGGCGCGCCCACGGTGGCCTGGCCCACGATCAGGGCCCACCGATCTGCGGGCAGGCCTGTTCCGTGGGGGCACTCTTTTACTACACGTCGGCCGTGTAGGTCTCTGCGATGGCCGACGCGTAGGTGACCCCCCCTTGCGCATGCGCGGGGATGACGTCAGCAGCCGCTGACGCTCCTGCGAATGCGCGGACTTCCGCCGGCCGGCTGAGTCCCTTCGGCCCCGGCTGGCGTGGCGCGAAAGCCTTCCACGCCAGCTGGCGGGACGGCAACCACTCCGGCGCGGGCCTAGCCCCTAAAGGTGAGGTTCCCGCCACTCCATCCCGCCGGGAGCCCCCGCCCCGCCAGGTAGGGGAGAATCCCGCCCACGGGCCAGAGGGCTGGAGGGTTATTAATGTTGTACCATAGCTTAAAATGGGAGAAAGTGATTGAATCACGTCACTACAGGCCAGTCAGTCTAACCTGGGTGGTGTGCAAATTATTCAAATTCTGAGGGACAGCATTATTCATCATTTAGAAAAGGACACATTAATCAAGAAGAATCGATTTGTTGAGGGAATGTCACATCTGATGAACAATTTTAAATGTTGAGGATGTAACAAGTGGGTCGATGAGGGTTGTGCATTTGGTGTGGTCTAGGTGGTTTGCAGACTGTTTCAGATCACTGATCTCCTCTGCTTGGTAACACAGCTTCTTAAAGTACCCCGATGCCTGTATTTTCCACAGAAACTCTATTTGTCCATGTCTCCTGCATTCATTGCTTTAGAAACATTAATTAAAAAAAATAATAATTTACGGGATGTGGGTGTCGCTGGCTAGACCAGCATTTATTGCCATTCCTAGTTGCCCTTCAGAAGGTGGTGGTGAGCTGCCTTCTTGAGCCGCTGCAATCCTTGAGGTGCAGGTACACCCACTGTGCTATCAGGGAGGGAGTCCCAGGATGTTACCCCAGCGACAGTGAAGGAACGTCGACATATTTCCAAGTCAGGGTGGTGTGTGACTGGGAGGGAAACCTCCAGGTGGGGGTGTGCCCAGGTATCTGCTGCTCTTGTCCGTCTAGATGGTAGTGGCCATGGGATTGGTCGAAGGAACCTTGGCGAGTTCCTGCAGTGCATCTTGTAGATGGTACGCACAGCTGCCACTGTTTGATGGTGGTGGAAGGTTTGAATGTCAGTGGAAGGAATAGCAATCAAGTGGGCTGCTTTGTCCTGGATAATGTCGATTTCTTGAGTGTTGTTGGAGCTGCACTCATTCAGGCAAGTGGAGAATATTCCTTTACACTCCTGACTTGTGTCTTGTAGATAGTGGACAGGCTTTGGGGGGGTCAGGAGGTGAGTTACTCGCCATAGGATTTCTAGCCTTTGACCTACCCTGGTAGCTACAATATTAATATGGCTAGTCCAGTTCAGTTACTGATCAATGGTAACTCCCAGGATGTTGACTGCGGGGAATTCAGCGATGGTGATGCCATTGAATGTCAAGGGGCGATGGTTAGATCCCTATTGTAGGAGATGGTCATTGCCTGCACTTGTGTGGCGTGAATGTACCTTGCCACTTGTCAGCCCAAGCCTGGATATTGTCCAGGTCTTGCTGCGTTTGGACATGGACTACTTCGTTATCTGAGGAATGGTGCTAAGGAATGGTGTCATCCGCAAGCATCCCCATTTCTGACCTTATGATGGAAGGGGAGTCATTGATAAAGCAGCTTAAGTTGATTGGGCCAAGGACACTGCCCCGAGGAACTCTTGCAGTGATGTCCTGGGGCTGAGACGATTGACCTCCAACAACCACAGCCATCTTCCTTTGTGTCAGGTATGACTCCAACCAGTGAAGCGATTTCCCCCTGATTTCCATTGACTCCAGTTTAGCTAGGGCTGCTTGATGCCATGCTTGGTCAAATGCTGCCTTGATGTCAAGGATAGTCACTCTTACCTCTCCTCTGGCATCCAGCTCTTTTGTCCATGTTCAAACTAAGACTGTAATGAGGTCAGCAGCTGAGTGACCCTGCCAGAACCCAAATTGAGCATCAGTGAGCAGGCTACTGCTGAGTAAGTGCCACTAAAATGCACTATTGATGACTCCTTCCATCACTTTGTTGATGATGGAGAGTAGACTGATAGGGCAGTAATTGGCTGGGTTGGATTTGTCCTGTTTCTTGTGAACAGGACACACCTGGGTAATTTTCCACATTGCCGGGTAGATGCCAGTGTTGTAGCTGCACTGGAACAGCTTGGCTAGGGGTGTGATAAGTTCTGGAGCACACGTCTTCAGTACTATTGCCAGAATATTATCAGGACCCATAGCCTTTGCAGTATCCAGTGCCTTTAACCATTTCTTGATATCACGTGGAGTGAATTGTATTGGCTTAAGACTGGCATCTGTGATGCTGCGGACCTCTGGAGGAGACTGAGATGGATCATTGGAGCATCCACTCGACACTTCCGGCTGAAGATTGTTGTGAATGCCTCAGCCTTGTCTTTTGCACATATGTACTGGGCTCCTCCATCATTGGGGATGGGCATATTTGTGGATACTCCTCCTCCAGTGAGTTGTTTAATTATCCACCACCATTCACGGCTGGGTGTGCAGGACTGCAGAGCTTAGATCTCATCTGTTCATTGTGGAATCGCTTAGTTCTGTCTATTACTTGCTTTATGCTGTTTGGCGCACAAGTAGTCCTGCGTTGTAGCTTCACCAGGTTGACACCTCATTTTTCGATTTTTCGGTATGCCTGGTGTTACTCCTGGCATGCTTTCCTGCACTCTTCATTGAGCCAGGGTTGATCCTTTGGCTTGGTGTAATGGTAGAGTGGGGCATATGCTAAGCCATGAGGTTACAGATTGTGGTTGGATACAATTTTGCTTCTGCTGATGGCCCACTGTGCCTCATGGATGCCCAGGCGTGAGTTGCTAGACCTGTTCGAAATCTAGGTACATCTTGCCAATCCCGACTCTCTGCCTTCTTCAGTTAGCCAGTCCTCCAGCCAAAATAATAAATTACCCAGAACTCCATGTGATCTTACCTTGTGTATTAACCTTTTGTGTGGGACCTGAACAAATACCTACTGGAAGTCCAGATATACTACATTTGGGGGAGAAGGGAAAGTCAGGGAACCAAGAGGTGAAGTAATCAGTGGGAAGCGTAGCTGCTGAGGAATACAAAAAAGCACGAAAAGACAAAACTCAGGAGAGGTTACGATAGTCCCAATCCCACAAAATATGACACAGTGTATGGAAAGGCTCAGTAAACCAAGGTCCACCACACTAAGAAAACAAAAAGGGACGGTCAATAGAGAATTAAAGGTGCGATATTTAAATGCGCGCAGTGTACGGAACAAGGTAGATGAGCTTGTGGCCCAGATTGTGACTGGCAGGTATGATGTGGTAGGCATCACAGAGACGTGGTTGCAGGGGGTTCAGGACTGGCATTTAAACATCCAGGGATTCACAACCTATCGAAAAGACAGAGAGGTGGGCAGAGGGGGCGGGGTTGCCTTGTTAATTAGGAATGAAATTAAATCAATAGCACTAAACGACATAGGGTCAGATGATCTGGAGTCTGTGTGGGTAGAGTTGAGGAACAACAAAGGCAAAAAAAACCATAATGGGAGTTATGTACAGGCCTCCTAACAGTGGTCAGGACCAGGGGCACAAAATGCACCACAAAATAGAAAGTGCATGTCAGAAAGGCAAGGTCACAGTGATCATGGGGGACTTCAATATGCAGGTGGACTGGGTAAATAATGCTGCCAGTGGACCCAAGGAAAGGTAATTCATTGAATGTTTACAGGAGGGCTTTTTGGAACAGCTTGTGATGGAGCCCACGAGGGAACAGGCCATTCTGGACTTAGTGTTATGTAATGAGCCAGACTTGATTAAAGATCTTAAAGTAAGGGAACACTTAGGAGGCAGTGATCATAATATGGTAGAATTCAATCTCCAATTTGAAAGAAAGAAGGTAGAATCAGATGTAAAGGTGTTCCAGTTAAATAAAGGTAACTACAGGGGCATGAGGGAGGAACTGACGAAAATCGACTGGGAGCAGAGCCTAGTGGGAAAGACAGTAGAACAGCAATGGCAGGAGTTTCTGGGAGTAATTGAGGACACAGTACAGAGGTTCATCCCAAAGAAAAGAAAGGTTATCAGAGGGGGGATTAGGCAGCCATGGCTGACAAAGGAAGTTAGGGAATGCATCAAAGCAAAAGAGAAAGCCTATAATGTGGCAGAGTAGTGGGAAGTCAGAAGATTGGGAAGTCTACAAAAACAAACAGAGGATAACAAAGAGAGAAATAAGGAAAGAGAGGATCAAACATGAAGGTAGGCTAGCCAGTAACATTAGGAATGATAGTAAAAGTTTCTTTAAATACATTAAAAACAAACGGGAGGCAAAAGTAGACATTGGGCCGCTCTAAAATGATGCTGGTAATCTGGTGATGGAAGACAAGGAAATAGCTGAGGAACTAAATAAGTACTTTGCGTTAGTCTTCACAGTAGAAGACATGAGTAATATCCCAACAATTCAGGCGAGTCAGGGGGCAGAGTTGAATATGGTAGCCATCACAAAGGAGAAAGTGCTAGAGAAACTAAGAGGTCTAAAAATTGATAAATCTCCAGGCCCAGATGGGCTACATCCTAGAGTTCTAAAGGAGATAGCTGAAGAAATAGTGGAGGCGTTAGTTATGATCTTTCAAAAGTCACTGGAGTCAGGGAAAGTCCCAGAGGATTGGAAAATCGCTGTTGTAACCCCCCTGTTCAAGAAGGGAACAAGGAAAAAGATGGAAAATTATAGGCCAATTAGCCTAACCTCGGTTGTTGGCAAGATTCTAGAATCCACTGTTAAGGATGAGATTTCTCAATTCTTGGAAGTGCAGGGTCGGATTAGGACAAGTCAGCATGGATTTAGTAAGGGGAGGTCGTGCCTGACAAACCTGTTAGAGTTCTTTGAAGAGATAACAAATAGGTTAGACCAAGGAGAGCCAATGGATGTTATCTATCTTGACTTCCAAAAGGCCTTTGATAAGGTGCCTCACGGGAGACTGCTGAGTAAAATAAGGGCCCATGGTATTCGAGGCAAGGTACTAACATGGATTGACGATTGGCTGTCAGGCAGAAGGCAGAGAGTTGGGATAAAAGGTTCTTTTTCGGAATGGCAACCGGTGACGAGTGGTCCCGTAGGGTTCAGTGTTGGGGCCACAGCTGTTCTCTTTATATATTAACGATCTAGATGATGGGACTGGAGGCATTCTGGCTAAGTTTGCCGATGATACAAAGATAGGTGGCGGGGCAGGTAGTATGGAGGAGGTGGGGAGGCTGCAGAAAGATTTAGACAGTTTAGGAGAGTGGTCCAAGAAATGGCTGATGAAATTCAACGTGGGCAAGTGCGAGGTCTTGCACTTTGGAAAAAAGAATAGAGGCATGGACTATTTTCTAAACGGTGACAAAATTCATAATGCTGAAGTGCAAAGGGACTTGGGAGTCCTAGTCCAGGATTCTCTAAAGGTAAACTTGCAGGTTGAGTCCGTAATTAAGAAAGCAAATGCAATGTTGTCATTTATCTCAAGAGGCTTGGAATATAAAAGCAGGGATGTACTTCTGAAGCTTTATAAAGCATTAGTTAGGCCCCATTTAGAATACTGTGAGCAATTTTGGGCCCCACACCTCAGGAAGGACATACTGGCACTGGAGCGGGTCCAGCGGAGATTCACACGGATGATCCCAGGAATGGTAGGCCTAACATACGATGAACGTCTGAGGATCCTGAGATTATATTCATTGGAGTTTAGGAGGTTGAGGGGAGTTCCAATAGAAACTTACAAGATAATGAATGGCTTAGATAGGGTGGATGTAGGGAAGTTGTTTCCATTAGCAGGGGAGACTAGGACCCTTATCTCAAGAGCCTTAGAATAAAAGGGAGTCACTTTAGAACAGAGATGAGGAGAAATTTCTTCAGCCAGAGAGTGGTGGGTCTGTGGAATTCATTGCCACAGAGGGCGGTGGAGGCCAGGACATTGAGTGTCTTTAAGACAGAAGTTGATAAATTCTTGATTTCTCAAGGAATTAAGGGCTATGGAGAGAGAGCGGGTAAATGGAGTTGAAATCAGCCATGATTGAATGGTGGAGTGGACTCGATGGGCCGAATGGCCTTACTTCCGCTCCTATGTCTTATGGTCTTATGGTCTTATAATTCTAATTATTGCTATATGTTATATTTAACTTCCTTGTTTCGGCATGGATTCCCCCCCCCCCGCCCCAACCCCTCCTACAATCTGTTCTCCTTTCCACAATATATTTTAGGTGGGAGGAATTGAATGTCTCCTTAAACAATTGGAACTGCTCATCAACTGTCCTGCCTTTTAGTCTTTTTGCCCAGTCCACTAGGGCCAAATCTGTCCCCATGCCTATCTAATTACCTTTGTTTAACTCCCAAACACAAGTGTGGGACTCCAGTATCTCACACTCAAACTGAATTTGAAATTGTATAGTGCTATGATCACTCTTCCCTGGAGGATCCTTATCTATGAGATTATTAATTAATCCCTCCTCATTACACAATACCAAATCCAGAATAACCTGTTCCTCCATTTGTTCCACAGCATATTGCTTCAAGAAACAATCTCTAATACATTAAATTAACTACCTTCGAGGCTACCCTTGCTAATTTGATTAATCAAGTTTATATGCATATTAAAATCACCACATACCTTTCTTACAAACCCCCAGTATGTCATGATTGATTCATACTGTGCCCCACTGCAGAGCTACTGTTTGATGACCTATAGATTACTCCCACCATAGACTTCTTTCCATTGCTATTTCGACCCATACTGATTCTACATCTTAATCTCCAGTGCAAAGCTGCACCACCTCCTTTTCCCTTCTATTTTTCCTTCCAAAATATTGAGTACCCTTGGATATTCAACTCTCAGACCTGGGGGCTGGATTGTCCGACCCCCCCGCCGGGTCGGAGAATCCCCGGGGGATGGCATGAATCCAGCCCTGCCACTCCGACGCCAGCTGCCGTATTCTCCGGCGCCGGTTTTAGGGCGGGGCGGAGTTTACACCACGCTGGTCAGGGGCTATTGGCAACACCGCCCTGGCTATTCTCCAGGCCCCGATGGGCGCGGATGTCGTTTCCTGACCAATCCCACCCACCAGCGTGAAATAGACATGTTCCATCACGGCGGGACCTGGCTTGTCGGCTGTCTAGCGGGGTCCTCGGGGGGGGGGGCGCGGGGGGGATCCGGCTCCGGGGGGGCTCCCACGATTGCCTGGCCCACGATCGGGGCCCACCGATCTGCGGGCAGGCCTGTGCCGTGGGGGCACTCTTTCCCTCCGCGCCGGCCTCTGTAGGGCTCCACCATGACCAGCGTGGAGAAGAGCCCCCTGCACATGCGCAGGAATACGCTGGCTGGTCTGCGCATGCGCGGAACAATGCCGGCAGTTTTGCGCATGCGCCAGCCCTTCACCGTCAATTGCCGCCAGCCTAGCCCCCGGAAGTGCGGAAGATTCCGCAACTTCCGGGCGGCCCGACGTCGGAGTAGTTCCCGCCGCTCTTGGCGCCGGCGTCAGGCCATCCTGCCAGTTGTGGGAGAATCCCGCCCCTGTCTCCATGTAACCATGACTCCGTAATCACCTACAAATCATACCCCTTTGTCTTTATTTGTGCTGTTAACTCATTGATTTTATCCTGAATGCTTCGTGCATTCAGATACAAAGCCTTTAGGTTTCTTCTTTTATCAAATTTCCCTACTCTTGTCTGCTTCTTTGGTGCAATATAATGTTCACACATTCTGTCCCTTCCTTTTATTTTCTGGTAACAATCAGCCTCATCACTAATTTGCAATATCTTTTAACTTTGATTTTCTAATTTTCACGGTGACTGACCCCCCCCCCCCCCCTCCCGCTCTACTATTTAGTTTGAAGCTCTATTTACAGCCCTATGAGCGATTCATCAGGAAGATTCAGGTGAAGACCATCCCATCGGAACAGCTCCCCCTTTCCCAGTATTGGTGCCAATGTCTCATGAATTTGAACCAATTTCTCCCAGACCAATCTTTGAGTCACGCATTTACCTTTTTAATCTTGTTGACTCTGTGCCAATTAGCTTGAGGCTCGGGTAATAATCCAGTCATGTTTACATTCTTTGTACTGCTTTTTAATTTAGCCCTTAGCTGCTCATATTCCCTCGGCAGAACCTCAATGCTTGTTCTACCTATATTGGTGGTACCTATGTGGACCATGACGACCGGATCTTTCCCCTCCCGCTCTAAGTTCCTCTACAGCCCAGATGAGATCTCCCGAACGCTGGCACCAGGTAGGCAACACAAACTTCACACTCTCGATTCTGGTGACAGAAAACAATATCTATGCCCCTAACTATACTATCCCCGATTATGACTACATTTCTTTTTTCTCCCCCCACTTGAATGGCTCCCTGTCCCACAGTGCTGTGGTCAGTTTGCTCATCCTCCCTAGAGTCCCGCTCTCGTCCACAGGGAGCAAGAATCTCAAACCTGTAAGACAAGGACAAGGGCTAAGATTCCTGCAACCCTACCTCCTGGATCCCTCTTCCTGGCTCACTCATAGACACGCCCTCCTGTCCCTGACCACTGGACGAATTAAAGATAGTTAACTGAAGGATCAAGGTACCTCTCCCCCTCCCTGATGTGTCGCAGCATCCGAAATCTCAGATTCCAGCTCATCAACTCTGAGCCAGATGTGTTCACTAGGAACCACAATGAGGTCCACCAGCTCCCACATCATGCAGGTACAGCATATCGCCCGACCCTGCATTCCTATTTTATTTAATTACTTTTTAATTTGTTTTTCTTAAATTTCCAACTGGCCTTTATATTTCTAATCTGTAAAAAAGATCTCCTTATTTATCTTTAATCTGAAAGTAATTTAGAATATGTCATTCCAATGAGCAGTTACTTTTCAGCCGATGAATGCAAGGTATTCTTATGATGTTACTCCATTTTCACCACTCTGTTTATGGTGATCTCCTCCCCACCTCCTACAGCTCCCTTCCCTTCCCACCGGGTCCACCTCTCTCCACACTGTTTCTCATACTGAAACTCCTCTCCCTTTTTCCGCTTTTGTTACCCGCCAGATCCACCTCGCTCCACGCTGTTTCTCGCTCTGAAGCTGCTCTCCTTTCCCCCGCTGTTTTTACCCACTAGGTTTGCCTCTCTCTACGATGTTTCCCGTTTTGAAGCTGCTCTCTCTTCCCCTGCTGTTTTAACTGGCCGGGTCCGCCTCGCTCCATGTTGAAGACCTACACTGGATGCTCCTAGTAATAAATAAAGGGGTTTATTGATTATTGATGACAGGCAAAGGCAGCTAAGGAACAGGCACAGAATATTATACAGCAGGTCTTTACACTTCAGCTCCCTGAGTATTGGTGCCAATGTCTCATGAATTTGAACCCATTTCTCCCAGACCAATCTTTGAGTCATGCATTTACACTGCTCCCAGGATCCCGCGCTCCCATGCAATTGGCCGCGAGCCAGTCATGTGGTCTGTGGAGCCTGCCCCCTTAAAGGAGCCTCTCGACCACAGTGAGGCACAGAATATATGAGCAGGGAGATGATGCTAAAATTATTTGAAATACTCGTTAGGCAGCAGCTCGGTTTCTGTGTACTGTTCTAGCCACTGCATTAAAGGAAGATGTCATTCCACCAGTGAGGGCACAGAGGAGATTTACAATCCTGTTGCAGGACCAGAGAGTTTTAGTCAAGAGGAAAGAATTATATAGGTTGGGGTTGTTGCCTTTGAAATAGAGGAGGCTGAGGGGAGATTTAATAATCAGTGTATAAAATTATGAGCGTCCTAGATATAGTGGATAGGGAAGGACTATTTGGCTTAGCAGAGAGGTCAATAATGGGGGCATAAATTTAGGGTAGTTGGCAGGAGGATTAGCGTTTCAGAGGATCCTTTTCAACTAGAGAATGGCGGAGTACTGGAATTCGCTGTCTTATCGGGTGGTAGAAGCAGAAATCCTCAACACATTTAAAGAAAAATACTTAGACATGCATTTGAAGCACTGTAGACCAAGAGGTGGAAAATGGGGTTAGGCTGTATAACACTTTTTATTCTTCCAGCTTGGACACGGTGGGCTGAATGGCCTCCTTCAGTGCCACACAGAATCATATCGAACCACCTTGAATGATTTACTGCAATTCCAAGGGCTGGATCCTCCGGTCCCCCAGCCACGTGTTTGCTGAGGGCGGGATTCTCTGTTCCCGCCGCTTGTCAATGGGATTTCCCATTGCCGCCACACCACGCCGCCGGGAAATCCATGGGCCAGAAGTGAGCTGCCGGTGGGAAGAGAGAATCCTGATGGAGGAGAATTCAAGCCTAAGTTTTTAAACTGGATTCTGACAAGTCTGACAATTGCTGCCACTGATTCCAATTGTGTGACTTTTTTTGACAGGGCAGCACGGTAGCCTTGTGGATAGCACAATTGCTTCACAGCTCCAGGGTCCCGCGTTCAATTCCCGGCTTGGGCCACTGTCTGTGCGGAGTCTGCACATTCTCCCCGTGTGTGCGTGGGTTTCCTCCGGGTGCTCCGGTTTCCTCCCACAATCCAAAGATGTGCAGGTTAGGTGGATTGGCCATGCTAAATTGCCCTTAGTGTCCAAAATTGCCCTTAGTGTTGGGTGGGGTTACTGGGTTATGGGGATAGGGTGGACGTGTGTACCTTGGGTAGGGTGCTCTTTCCAAGAGCCGGTGCAGACTGGATGGGCCAAATGGCCTCCTTCTGCACTGTAAATTCTATGATTCGATGATTTGCGGCCCGGAGACCTTCGAGAGCTTCACTTTCATGAATGATGAAACAAAGGTTGCAGTTCTATTTAGCTCTGTCTGATTTTGCCACACAAGACAGTTTTGTGAGTTTTCAGGTTGCCACTTGTCCTTGCTTTTGCGTGTTTTATCCATGGTACCTGATTTCCTCCACATTTATCTGCCACCAGGAGTTGCTTGTTACCAGCTATCCCCTAGAACATACAAAAAGGGAAAGGGCTAGACGATTCAAGCCATGGGGATCTTGGTGGTGATTCTCCTTTATGAAGTCAACTTGCAACAACAAATGTATATAATTTTCATCAAGCCTGAGAACCTTTCATTGCACTGTCTCCCAGCTGCATGCTCCAACATTGTAGGGCAATCAACATTGTAGGGCAATCACAGGTTGAAGGGAAATGCATATTTACTTGATTGAAGAACCATCGTGTGTGGTGAATCAGAATTTGAACGTGATGTGTCGAGCAGTGATGGACCAAATAATCGTGCCTCTGACGAATGACTCTGAATGTTAATCATATTGTCAGGAAAGATACATCTCTCAATGGAGAGTTAGAGATATTTCTAACTTGTTCTTTTTAAGTTTAGGGCTAGCAATTTTGCCTCGAAGCAAAAGACTGTGGGCGGGATTGTCCAACCGTCCGCGCCGGAATCGCGCCCGGCACGGGGCGGAGAATAGCCGTTCACGCCCGAAATCCAGGGAGATGGTGCTTCCGGGGCACACATGCGCGGGTTGAAAGCAGCCCCCGCGCCGATTCTCCGCGCTCGACGGGCCGAGTGCCCGCCAAGTTCTGCCGAGTCCCGCCGGCATGGTTCACATGTGGTCCCACGCGGTGAGACCTCGGCGTTCTGGCTGTGGGTGGGTAGGGGGATCCGACTCCGGGGGGGGCCTCCATGGTGGCCAGGCCCGTGATCGGGGGCCTCCGATCGGCGGGCACGCTCATTCTGGGGGGTCCTATGTTCCTCTGCGCGGGCCCCTGTAGGGCTCTGCCATTTTGCACGGGGGCCAGGCGAAGTCGGACCGCATGTGCACGCCTGGCGGATCCGCGGAGAATCATGGAAGCGCCATCACGCAGGATTTCCAGCGTGAACACTAGTCTCCGCCCCGTGCCAGAAGCAATTCCGCCGCCGAGGGTCGGAGAATCCCACCCTCTGAATTGTGGCTTCACGCCAGGAGTTGAATTCCTTGGGCTGGATTCGCTGATTCTGAGACTAAGTGCTGACGCCGGCGTGGGAACGATGGCGTTTTACGACCGAGAAAATGGCGCAAGACGGCCACCGATCCCCCGTCTGGTGGGGGCCTAGCAGGCACGCGGCGGACAGCACCGGGCTCTAGCTGCAGATATGGTCGGAGAATTGCTGGATCCGTCGCCACGCATGCGCACGGCCGCGGTATGCTACTGCCGCGCCGTACAACATGTCCAAGCTCGCCACCCCCAGACCAACCCCCACCAGTGCCCCCAGTCCCTGCCCACGGATCGGCTCCCCCCACCGACTGTGGCAGTGTTGGACTGATTCTGTAACCGCCACGCTGAGTTCCCAATAATAAATATCATGAGTGACTGACACTGTCGGGAACTCGGTCCATTGGCGGGGAGGGCCTCAGGTAACGTCCTGAGGCCGTCCCGACGGCGTGTAGTGTACTCCTAGAGTACGCCATTTTGGAGGGGGTGGAGCATTGCAAAAGCTGCACCGCCCCCAATTTCATGGCCAACGTGGACTTTCTGGCTGATCGCCGAACGCAATTTTGTCATCGTAGACTGGAGAATCCTCTCCCTTGTATCTACATTAGTACATCACTGCAGTACAGATGCAAGGCTAAGCCAGGACACTCCCAGAATTTGTTGTTGTTTCACTTCCTGCACCTAGTGGAGCACAAGGCAGACTTTTGTCTATTTCTATAGTGAGGTTTTACCTGGAACAGGTCGCTAGCCTGTCACCTGAGGGTGATAGCTTGAGGGGCACCAATCCACATCAAGCATAGCTGACCATAGGCCATTCCCACTCTTGCCATCTGCTATTGACGTGTGCGAAATGTTTTGTAGGTTGATACGCAGGTTGGCCTTGTTATGAACGCACCTTTCTTGGCCATCAAGCCCTGGGATGGGCGTCAAACCCGGAGTTTCTAGCTCAGGGCAGGCATACAAGAACTCCTACTCAGAAGTAATGGTTTCAATGTCCTATTTGATGAGTGGGGAGGGTAGTAGGGTGGAGAATGGAGGAAGATGGTTTCCCCTTGTCTCCCACTTACCATTTGACTCTCAACCAGCATATTGAGAAATTCTTTCCAATTAAGGGGCAATTTGGCATGGTCAGTCCGCCTAGCCTGCACATCTTTGGGTTGTGGGGGCTGTCATGTGAGAGTACCTTTAAGAACTGGGTGTTTATTAAATAGCTGTCGTGGATGTACCTTTAAGAAATGGGTATTTATCAAATAGCAGCAGTGATGTCAGAGTGTAGGTGGAGCTGGGCTGGCTGTCCTTCACTTTCCCTTTGAACAAAAGCTGGTCTGTGTCTGTGGGTTTTTAGTTTTGTTTTGAATGCTGGACAGTTGCAGGAAAAACAAGCAGCTGTATAAGGATCTCTCTGCAATCTAAAGACTGTCTCCAGATCATTTGGGTGATTTCAAAGTGATAACTGCTCTCAGTAGAGAACTTAAACCTGGGGCGGGATTCTCCGCTATCCGGCGGGGCGGGCCGTACCGGCGCCGAGGAGTGGCGTGAACGACTCCAGCGTCGGGCCGCCCGGAATGTACAGAATGCTCCGCAACTTCAGGGGCTCAGCTGGCGCTGGCGGGGTTGGCGCCGTGCCATCCAGTAGCGAAGGGCTTGGCGCCACACCAACCACCGCCGAAGGGCCTCCGCCGGCCGGCGCATGCGTGGGAGCGCCAGCGTGTGCTGGAGTCATCCCAGCGCGTAAGCAAGGCGGTTCTTCTCCGCGCCGGCCATGGTGGACTGTTACACCGGCCGGCGGGAGGGAAAGAGTGCCCTCATGGCACAGGCCCGCCCGTGGATCGGTGGGCCCTGATTGCGGGCCAGGCCACCGTGTGCCCCCCCCCCCCCCGGGGACCAGTTCCCCTGCCCCCCCCCCCCCCCCCGAGGACTCTGCAGGCCACCCGTAGAGCCAAGATTAAGGGTTACTTATAGAATATTGTACCTGGGGGGATGATTGGTGTTGATAGTTGTTAAGATGTTTACTGTGGGTTTATAAAGTGTTAACTGGTCCCATAAATAAACATTGTTTTAATTTAAAAGTACTGTAGATCTCTGTTGCATCACACCAGTAACGTAGGCACGTATGTTCCCCATAACCACAATCTATTAAAAGTTGTGGGTCAGGTGAACTCCGTGATACACTTTGGGGTTCTCTAAACCCTGGCCCATGACAGGGCAAAACCCACGCAAACACAGGGAGAATGTGCAAACTCCACACGGACAGTGACTCAGAGCCGGGATCGAACCTGGGACCTCGGCGCCGTGAAGCAACAGGGCTAACCCACCGTGCCACCATGCTGTCCGTGGGGGTGGCTTCAATTGGAAATCCCATTGTCAAGTGGCAGGAGTAGAGAATCCCACCGCCAGCGAACGACATGCCGCCGAGAAGCACAAGGCTGGGGAATTGAAGAATCCAGCTCAAAAAGAAAACCTTCCAAAGTCGATCCTTAATTGTAAAGCATATTTGGAGGTTTTGTAGATACAAACTGCGCTTTTTACATGGAAACACTTTCTTTAATTTCTTAAATATCACCCCTCCCCCCAAGTGACAGGGCAGCATTGGAAATTAAATTGTATTACCTGTTACATCAAGTCTAATTTGGGGGGGCAGAGGTGTGGTAGGTCCCCAGCATGATCAGACATCCTGTGGATCAGGGAGATCCTCTGAAGCAGGCGGCACGTGAACACAGTAGTTACTTGCGGAGTCTGCACATTCTCCCCGTGTCTGCGTGGGTTTCCTCCAGGTGCTCTGGTTTCCTCCCACAAGTCCCGAAAGACATGCGGTTAGGTAAATTAAACATTCTGAATTCTGCCTCAGTGTTGACGAACACCAGTCACAAAAGAGAAGAAAGAAACTCATTTTTATCCCATTTTCCAGCACCTGGGGCGTAATTCCCCGACCCCCCAGCAGGTCGGAGAATGGCCGTTGGCCGCCGTGAATCCCGCCCCCGCCGGTTGCCGAAGTCTCCGGTACCGGATATTCGGCGGGGGCGGAAATCGGGCCGCGCCGGTTTGCGGCCCTCCCGCTGGATTCTCCGGCCCGGTGGGTCGAAGTCCCACCGATAAATTGCCTGTCCCGCCGGCGTAGATTAAACCACCTTTTGAACGGCGGGACAAGGCGGCGTGGGCGGGCTCCGGGGTCCTGGGGGGGGCGCGGGGCAATCTGGCCCCGGGGGGTGCCCCCACGGTGGCCTGGCCCGCGATCGGGGCCCAACGATCCGTGGGCGGGCCTGTGCCGTGGAGGCACTCTTTCCCTTCTGCCTCCGCCACCGTCTCCACCATGGCGGAGGCGGAAGAGACTTCCTCCACTGCGCATGCGCTGGAATGCCATCAGCGGCTGCTGACACTCCCGTGCATGCGCCGCCCCGACATGTCATTTCCGCGCCAGCTGGTGGGGCAACAAAGGCCGTTTCCCCCAGCTGGCGGGGCGGAAATTCCTCCAGCGTCGGCCTAGCCCCTCAATGTTGGGGCTCGGCCCCTCAATGTTGGGGCTCGGCCCCCAAAGATGCGGAGCATTCCGCACCTTTGGGGCGGCGCGATGCTCGTCTGATTGGCACCGTTTTGGCCGTCAGTCGGCGGACATCGCGCCGTTTCGGGAGAATTTCGCCCCAGGTCCTTATAGTGCTTCAGATGCAGATCCATGAATTTAGCATTTCTGCCTCATCAACTATCAACTTAAGCCCATTCGCCCACCACCCTCTTGGTGAAAACATTTTTCCTCTCAGCCTTCGACTATCAGCTTAAATTGACCCCTTTGCTATGGAAACTAATCTGTCTAGGCCCCTCATACTTCTGTGCACCTCCTCTGAGGAATTCTTCAGGAGAATTCAAGGGGTGAATGCGTGGAATTACCCCACTAGGAAATGACAGCCGGGGTAAATGATAAAGTGATGCAGAATCCCAGCAGAATCAGCTGCTACCCCATTTCCCAGTCAATGATCTAAAAAATAAGAGAGAGAATTGTATTTATACAATATAAAAGCAAAAACACTGCAGTTGCTGGAAATCTGAAATAAAATCAAAGTGCACCCATGCCAACATAGATCCAACAGCATGCATCGGACCGCCTAACAATGCTGTTATCCCCCCCCCCCTCAGGAGAAGAACGGCCATAACCAACAACGCGTGCCCGAACCGGAGGGGGTGAACCTGACCTGCGTCACCTCACCGTGCACGAGCAGAGGGCACTGGACATAGCTGGTGCACCCTGTGGTGATATACATCACTGTAAGTACAAAGGGTTAATGTACATACACTACACCTAGCTAGACACTAGAGAGAACACCAGAGACATGACACACAGGCAGTCAACCAATAGGCCAGTAAGATAGGACACGACCAATGGGCAGTCACGGTACACACAGAGATGACACTACCACAGGAGGGCATTACAACAACCCATATAAAAGAGTGCACATCAAGGAAGCAGCTTATGCTGCGTCAAGAGCATAACAAAACATGGTTCCAGGAGTGACTGTTAAATCCATATAGTTTCAACTCAGCAAACAGTGACAACCAGCAACGGCACCCAGGCAAGATGATGTTCGGGATTCTGGTACCAGAGCAGCTCAGGTACCAAGGCAATCTCAGTGAAAACTGGTTTTGGTTCAGGCAGAGATTCGAGAACTACCTGGTAGTGTCCGACCTAGATGACGTGGCGGATGCAGAAAAAATAAAGCTTCTACTTACCATCGCGGGTCCAGAAGCAGCTGAAATCTTCCAGACCTTCAAATACTCGAAGGAGCAAAACAAGAGCGACTTCCAGGCAGTCCTGGACAAATTCCAAGTATTCTGCGAGGAACATTCAAGAAGAAAAGGTAAAAGAGGCGCCAAAACTCACCACGAGGGAGGCTTGTAGCAACGAGCAGCAGTTTTGAATTGCAGCCATCTTGGAAAAGGTGCTGCAGATGCGCAGTTGCGCGAAGAGCGCACAGAACAGGAAGGTCCGTGTGCGCATGCGTGAGAAGCTGCGCATGTGCAATTGAGAAAAAGGCCCCAAGTAAAGGAGCAGTGATCTGCGCATGCGCAGTCGCTTCCTACGCACTACGTCAAAAGCGCCATGACGTCAGAGGGCCTGGACCACGCCCACTTAAAGGGGAGAAGTCCCAAAACACTAAAAAAAAAAATTAAAGCCTCAAAACCAGATTCTTTCACCTGGAACGACAGCACAATGCCTGAAATTCGACCAGTAGCTGAAAGTAACCTCCGCAGAACTCTGCAACAAGCAGTTAGCACCGCCCAAAGAGCTGATACAGTCCTTGAAGACTATGACTCAGACCTTGAATTCTTCTTTGGACATCGCGAGTCCAATGCCAGCTCCAACACAAAACGTGATGAAATGGTCTTGGAAGACAATGACTCAGACAAAGCTTTCACCTTGGGAGGCTACCCCAGTACCAAATCCGATCCGCAACTAGACGTGTTGCACATTGACGACCCCGACGACGAGTTCTTCGGATTGGGGAATCTTCAGCCCAGTATATACGACATCCCGCCTCGCGAGTGCAGGATTATGCTGCGGCCTGACACCAAGAGACAGAGAGCAGTACAAGCCCACAGAGAGCGGCCTGCTGCCACACAGAGAGTGGTCCACACACCGCGAAGGGTCTCTGACTCCACACAGCGAGTGGTCCACGCACCACAAAGGGTCCCAGCCTCCACACAGAAAGCGATGAAAGACTCAACAGCAAGCTCGTGGACAGACTCCATGATAGAAGCAACGCAAGACTCCAGAGCGCAGTCCTTGCATGAACAAGAGGTGATGACAGTTTCCACAGAGAGACCAATGCACGATACCACACAAGGAACGCTGCAACACTGCACAGAGGGAGTGACACAAGCCTCCACAGCGAGCTCATGGACAGCCTCCATGATAAAAGCAATGCAAGACTCCAAAGCGCAGTCCTTGCATGAACAAAACCATGAGGGTCAAGCAACCTCCTCTGAGCAACTAGCTGCAGACGATGCAAGTCTGCCACTTTCAAGTGAACAACAGAAAGACTATGACAATCTACCACGCTCCAGTGAACAAAAAGAAGACTCTGACAGTCTACCACGCTCAAGTGTACAGCAAGCAGACTATGACAGTCCACACAGATTATTTGAGCCACCAGAAGAAGACTCTGACTGTCTACCCAGCTCAAGTGAACAACAAGAAGACACTGAGGCTCTACCCACTGTATGTGAGACAAGTGACGACAGCATCCCACTTCCCATACCAGATGTGCAACGTGACAGACCTCAGCTAGAATGTACAGAGGCACTCGACAATCACAGTGAGACTACTGGTGACACCACGTTACTTCAAACCTCATTCGCTCGAGCCGCTCTACAAGCAAATGCATTCCTGACTGTTTTGACTCCGGACGTGGAGCATCAAGAAACCTCAGCTGACTCAAGTGAACCTGCAATGACTCCAGAA
The DNA here is from genome assembly GCF_047496885.1 of Scyliorhinus torazame. NCBI lineage: Eukaryota > Metazoa > Chordata > Chondrichthyes > Carcharhiniformes > Scyliorhinidae > Scyliorhinus > Scyliorhinus torazame. Next base: position 296,597,551 of record NC_092712.1, read on the forward strand.
GGGGAGCGGCAAGAAACCCAAGATGATTCAGATGCACCAGAAAGGGATCCAGACGAGGAGCATCGACAAACCAAAACTGACTCAGGTGAAACAGACCAGACTCCAAAGCTGATTCAAGTGAGCCGGACATGACTCCAGACGGGGAGCGCCGCAAACTCAGTGACGGCACGCTCAAGGAGACAGCAGATGCCACGAAGGACGCTAACACGAATAACTGTGTGAAGGAATCGTATTATCCACAGAGTGTGGTCCTTGAGCGCAGCAAACACGGCAACAAAACCAACTACCACAACAACATCAAAGACAATAGCAAGAAGCGTACCAAAGGCAACAGCGTCGACAACAAGCACGACAAAAACACCAATGGAACTACGACTAGTACGACATAGTACAACTCTGCAAATGAGGGACACTGTTACTGCTCAGCTCAGTACAATGTCATGCCATGGCAGGACGATGCATCTTACCAATTCATGTTTGCTGCACTACCAACAGGCAACCTGGCTTTCAGGACAGATGCCATCAAGAATTACCACCACAAGCATCGAAAGAAAAAAAAGACTCCAAATCCGACAACTAAGTGATTTGACCACTTCTTGGTTCCTTCAGCACAGGGACACTGATGGCGTTTACAATGCAATGCCACCATCAACATCACCAACTCACCAACCAAACAAGAAAGCCACTCGACCATAATAATTAAAGAACTTTGGACTCATGCATATGATTTGGACTTATTGTTTAATGATCACTGTTATCATAACTTGTACAGAGTATCACTCATCTACCTAGTATGTTCAATTTTCTTTAACACTGTACAGAAAAAAAGTAACACGAAAATGTGGTGATATACATCACTGTCAGTACACAAAGGGTTCATGTACATACACTACACCTCGCTAGACACGAGAGGGAACACCAGAGACATGACACACAGGCAGTCAACCAATAGGTCAGTAAGATAGGACACGACAAATGGGCAGTCACGATACACACAGAGGTGACACTACCACAGGAGGGCATTACACCAACCCATATAAAAGGACAGTAAGAAGTCTTACAACACCAGGTTGAAGTCCAACAGGTTTGTTTCGATGTCACTAGCTTTCGGAGCGCTGCTCCTTCCTCAGGTGAATGAAGAGGTATGTTCCAGAAACACATATATAGACAAATTCAAAGATGCCAAACAATGCTTGGAATGCGACCATTAGCAGGTGATTAAATCTTTACAGATCCAGAGATGGGGTGACCCCAGGTTAAAGAGGTGTGAATTGCATCAAGCCAGGACAGTTGGTAGGATTTCGCAGGCCAGATGGTGGGGGATGAATGTAATGCAACATGAATCCCAGGTCCCAGTTGAGGCCGCACTCATGTGTGCGGAACTTGGCTATAAGTTGGAACTTGGAACTTGGCTATATAAAAGGACACATCACACATGCTCAGTCTCTTTCCAGTGGAGACTCTCAGTGAGTACAGACACAGGGTTGATTGAACATCACTCCCACCATGTGGATTGTAGCAGACTGGTTAGTCAGTCTGAGTAGCTATAGAAGGATTAACAGTAGCGTTGAATCCAAGTAGGAGAATTGTTAATAGTTTAATACACGTATTAAAGCTATCTTCAAGTCTGAACCTTCCTTTGTCAGAGTGCACATCAAGGAAGCAACTTATGCTATGTCAAGAGCATAACAAAACACACCTGAGGACCGGGAGATTGCCCATGCCGAGATCGGGGGTGCGCCACCAAGTGAGATCCCCCTGCCTGGCCGCTTTCCCCTCAGCACTCTCCCCTCAGCCCTCTCCCCTCAGCCCTCTCCCCTCAGCACTTTCCCCTCAGCCCTCTCCCCTCAGCCCTCTCCCCTCAGCCCTCTCCCCTCAGCACTCTCCCCTCAGCCCTCTCCCCTCAGCCCTCTCCCCTCAGCCCTCTCCCCTCAGCACTCTCCCCTCAGCCCTCTCCCCTCAGCCCTCTCCTCTTAGCCCTCTCCCCTCAGCCCTCTCCCCTCAGCCCTCTCCCCTCAGCACTCTCCCCTCAGCCCTCTCCCCTCAGCCCTCTCCCCTCAGCCCTCTCCCCTCAGCACTCTCCCCTCAGCCCTCTCCCCTCAGCCCTCTCCCCTCAGCCCTCTCCCCTCAGCACTCTCCCCTCAGCCCTCTCCCCTCAGCCCTCTCCCCTCAGCCCTCTCCCCTCAGCCCTCTCCCCTCAGCACTCTCCCCTCAGCCCTCTCCCCTCAGCCCTCTCCCCTCAGCACTCTCCCCTCAGCCCTCTCCTCTTAGCCCTCTCCCCTCAGCCCTCTCCCCTCAGCCCTGAGCCCCCTCCCCTCAGCCCTCCCCCTCAGCCCTCTCCCCTCAGCCCTCTCCCCTCAGCACTCTCCCCTCAGCCCTTTCCCCTCAGCCCTTTCCCCTCAGCTCTCTCCCCTCAGCCCTCTCCCCTCAGCCCTCTCCCCTCAGCACTCTCCCCTCAGCCCTCTCCTCTTAGCCCTCTCCCCTCCGCCCTCTCCCCTCAGCCCTGAGCCCCCTCCCCTCAGCCCTCCCCCTCAGCCCTCTCCCCTCAGCCCTCTCCCCTCAGCCCTTTCCCCTCAGCACTTTCCCCTCAGCCCTTTCCCCTCAGCTCTCTCCCCTCAGCCCTCTCCCCTCAGCACTCTCTCCTCAGCCCTTTCCCCTCAGCCCTCTCCTCTTAGCCCTCTCCCCTCAGCCCTCTCCCCTCAGCCTTCTCCCCTCAGCCCTTTCCCCTCAGCCCTCTCCCCTCAGCCCTCTCCCCTCAGCCATCACCCCTCAGCCCTCTCCCCTCAGCACTCTCCCCTCGGCACTCTCCCCTCAGCACTTTCCCCTCAGCCCTCTCTCCTCAGCCGTCTCCCCTCAGCACTCTCCTCTCACCACTCTCCCCGTCAGTCCTTTTCCCTCAGCACGCCCCCCTCACCCCGTACCGCGACCCACACCCCCCTCCACCTTCCTAACCATGAAGGTGTATTGTGTGTCGCAGGGCCACACGATGACCGACCCGGAGCACCTGGCAGACACCGCCCACATCCAGCGCCTGGGCGGCCAACCCACAGGGACTCTAGCAGCGACAGGGAGGGCAGCTCCAACAACAGCCCTCCGGCCCAGTCCAGTGACGACACAGGACACCAGCACACAGGAGACAGATAGGCACGGCACAACGACACAGGACACTAGCACACAGGGGACAGACAGACAATCACGGCACGACGACACAGGACACTAACACACAGGGGGCAGGCAGACAATCACGGCACGACGACACAGGACACTAGCACACAAAGGATAGACAGTCACGACACGACAACACAGGACACTAACACACAGGGGACAGACAGTCATGACACGACGATACAGGACACTAGCACACAGAGGATAGACAGTCACGACACGACGACATAGGACACTAACACACAGGGGACAGACGGACATGAAAGAACACAACACGACACCACCACGGAGGGGATAGTCAGTCAGGACATGGTACCACAGGGGACCCCTGACCGCAGGTCCGATGAAGACACCGAGGTTGTGTCACAGTTGTCCCCTGCACACTCCGCCACTGCACATACTCTCACCTCGGTTGGCCATTTTAGTGGTGAGGCTTCTGGGGCACTAACTGGTGCGCACCACACAGCTGATCCGGTACAGCAGGTGGAGGTAGGAGCAGCCGAGGGGCCGGACGGTGGGAGGGCAGCCCAGCCCCGGCAAACACCTGCCACCCGGACGGGTCCCGGGTTCCTGGAGTTCCCCCGCACACCCATGGACCCGATGCAGTCAGGGACCCAGGGCGTGAGAATGTGACGGCCGGTTTCCAGCACCTGCAGACGCGAGTGCAGGAGTGTATCCTCATCCAGGAGCTGGAAATGGTGCCAGTCATCAGTGCCACACAGGCCAACACCGCACGGGTGGTGTCCGCAGTGGAGACCATGGTGGCGACAGTGTCGGGCATGGGACTGAGTTTGCAAAGCCTGGGGCTATCTGTACACGAGGCCTCCGCGGCCCAGGACAGGGCTGCCGTCTCACAGGAAGCCATGAGCCAGGGCCAGCTGAACATCGCAGAGGCGCTCAACAACCTGACCCAGTCTCAGCAGGCCATGGCCCAGTCCCAGCAGGCCATGGCCCAGTCCCAGCAGGCCATCGCTGAGAACATCAGCGCCATTACCCGGGTGATGGACGGTGTTGTACAGAGCCAGACAGGGATGGCGAACTCCCTGAGCTCCATGGCTGCGAACGTCCAGACCCTGGTCAATACCAGCGCGGGCCTCCAGGACTGACAGAGCCAGGTGATGGTGGTGCCCCGGGTGCTGGATCCACTCGCACCCCCGACCCGTGGAGAAGCCCCGGGGGCCACCGGGCACCCGAGGGAGGAGGAGGTGCTGGGGCCCGTTCCGGCTCCCCCTGCATGGGGGGGGTGGTCCCAGAACCCCGCGCAACCTCACACTCCCCCCCCCCCCTTACCGTCCCTGGTGCATCTGATGGGCAACGGGTAGAACAGGGTGGCACCACGCCATCCCAATCGCCCGAGGTGCAGCCTGGCCCATCCAGGCCGGGCCAACCCAAGAAACGGCAGCCAATGGGGACCCTAGTCACAGGGCAGGAATCACAGGAGTCCATCTCCAGTTCTGCCGTACCATCTGGGGGAACACCGAGACGTAGTCATAGGGCCCGTAAGGCCAGAAACGTAGACATGGATGAGTAAGTTGGCACGGGTGCAGGGCACAGAATAGTTGAATGGGCTGGAGAATCGCTGCTCCATCGGAGAATCGCCGCAATGGCCGTTTTCCGCGGTTCTCTGTGCGGCCGGGCGCCATGCCCGCTCACCCGTTTTGGCACGCATCGGAGAATGGCGACCCGGCGTCGGAGTGGCATCGCGCGATTCGCGCGGTACCGCGCCGATTCTCCGACCCGGCGGGAAGTCGGAGAATCTCGCCCACTCCATTCCCACCCCGTAGGTCCCGTGCGGGAATGTGACTCTTCTTCTGAAATCCATTGATTTCGCGCCTTTCGTGATCTCAGGGCAGCCCAAAGCACTTTACAGCCAATGAAGTACTTTCCAAGCATTGTCACTGTTGTGATGTCGGAAGCGAGGCTGCAAATCTGCACACAGTAAGATCCAATGAACGACTATGTGATCATGGCCAGATAATTCTGTTTTAGTGACTATGATTGAGAGGGTAAATATTCTCGGGGGGAACAGCTCACCTGCTCATCTTCAGAATAATTCCAGGTTAATTTGACAAGTATCCCATGGCCGGGCTCTGACATTGGTTGCTCTTCCTCTCTCCTACCGCACTCCCGCTGCCTTACCTCCACCTGAGGGGGCAGACAAGGGCCTTGGTTACTGAATTGAAATTTTGGGTTTCATCTCTTTAAAGAGTGAAGGGAAGAGGCAAATAATGGACACCCCGGGCCTTGATCGAACAACACACTCGAAGACTTGTGCCTATTTATGCCACACAAGGGCCCATTTCAGCTCTTCATTTCGCTGTGTGTGAAAATCAATCCCTCGTGTGCTAATTCCACAATAAAAGCTCACTTTCTTGCTAAACGCGTCTACATCGTTCACCAGCTACTTCTTGCTTACAGCAATTGGGGATTTATATTTTAATTCTTTTTTTATTACTAAAAATGCTCAGAGTCTCTGCATGCCTGCTTGAGGTATTTTTCAGCTTGGGGAACATTGTTTGCAAAATGCACATACTTGATACATTATCACAAGTTGAAACAATTTTTAAAAAAAAATCTTTACGACAGAACCATTTCGCACTTATTTATCAGAAGGGCTGTCAAGGAAAATAGAAGTTGGTTCACAAATGTACTGCAGTGAAAAAACAACATTGATTTCATGATAAACCAGGCTGAACTAGTTTGAACTTAGCACCTGTTATGTATAGTAGACATATAAAAGTGAAATGATTGATGCTGCAGTGCACTCTATAAAATTTAGACTAACATCTTGAATACTGATGAGAGTTATTGTTCCGATGCATGTTTTTATATAATTCGCAGCCTGTCGAAAAAGAATGTCCCACTTGATTTTGTCTCCCCGTAATTTAGCTTCAAAGCCTTCAGCGCACGGGGTATGTACTGAGGTCAAATTACTTTACATAAAACTGTTTCCATTTTCCCCACTTTTCTGGTTGTTGAAAGCTAACTCATGCAGAAGTTGTTTTTTTCTAAAGTAGAACATTGATTAAGATGTGTTGAGTAGACCATCTGGTGTTTGTTATCAGGCAAATGTTACCCAGGTACCAATTGTTTTTGCATTGCCCACATTGCCCATTCAGTGCCAACAGAAAGCATTCCAACACCGCACCCCCACCACCCCCTTTCACCAGCAAACATGGCATCAGTCGTAAGGAGAAAAAATATTTGATTGGGAAAGTTAATTGTGTATCTCTGTAAATACCACTATCTGGCAGATGGGGCTCATTCAGCTAGCAGTAGATCAGCTGAGTTATTTTTTAAATTGGCAAATGCTAAAAATCTGACTCACAGGAACAGAAACGTAGAGAATAGGAGCAGGAGAAGGCCATTCGACCCTTTGAGCCAGCTCTGCCACTCAACGTGATCATGGCTGAGGCTCGACCTCAACACCATACTCCAGCACTCTCCCCAGCATACCCCTTGACACTTAAGAGCCCTACCTCATTGACCACACTATTGTTCACCGAAGTATTTCCTCACATGGCCCCGTGTCCAATTCTGTTTAATAATTACTTCTGTGCAGCCTCATGGAACATTCAGCTATGTTAAAGACATTGGGCGGGATTCTGCGCACCTGCAGAGGCTAGGCCGGCACCGGAGTGGTTTCTGCCGCGCCGGCCGGCGGGCAAGGGGCTTGGCGCCACGCCAACCGAGTCATCGCATGCGCAGGAGCACCAGCGTGTGCTGGCGTCATCCCAGCGCATGCGCAGGGGGGGGTTCATATCGGCCATCGCGGTGGACCACAGCAGTCGACGCGGAGGAATAGAGTGCCCCAATGGCACAGGTCTGCCCGCGGATCGGTGGGCCCCGATCGTGGGCCAGGTCACCGTGGGGTCACCTCCCGGGGCCAAGCCCTCTGCTTGAGGGACTAGCCCCACGCCGGAGTGGTTGGCGCGCCGCCAGCCGGTGGTAAAGGCCTTTGGCGCCACGCCAACCGGGGCCGAAAGGACTTCGCCGGCCGGGAGCGTCAGCGGCTGCTGACGTCATCCCCGCGCATGCGCAGGGGGGGGGGGGTCTCTTACGCGTCAGCCATGGTGAAGGTTGTGGCCGAGGTGGAGGAAAAGAGTGCCCCCACGGCACAGGCCCGCCCGCGGATCGGTGGGCCCCGATCGCGGGCCAGGCCACTGTGGGGGCACTACCGGGGCCAGATCGCCATTCGCCCCCCCCCCACCAGGAACCCGGAGCCCGCCCGCGCCGCCTAGTCCCGCCGGGAAGAGAGGTGGTTTGATCCTCGCCGTCGGGACAGGTATTCCAGCAGCGGGACTACGGCCCATCGCGGACCGGAGAATCGCCGGGGGGTGGGGGGGGCGGGGGGGGGGGGGTGCGGGGGTGGGGCTCGCCGACCGGCCCGGCGCGATTCTCGCCCCCGCCGAATATCCGGTGCCGGAGAATTCAGCAACCGGCGGGGGCAGGATTCACGCCAGCCCCCGGCGATTCTCCGACCCGGTGGGGGGTCGGAGATTCCCGCCACTAATGTTTGTTTTTGTTAAACACTCAGGCCTTTTCCAGCACTCAATGAGATCATGATTGATCTCAATTTTAACCCATCCACCCATTTTGATTCCATAACCTCTCAAAACCTTTGTGTATCAACTTCAGCTTTGATATTTTCAATTGACTCCTGTCATGTTGTTATACTAATATCAATACAAATTGCCCTTAAGGGATTGTATGAACACACTGGGGCAATTTTATGCCCAGATCTGCTCTCAGCAAAGAATGGCGACTCAGGCGCCCGGTCTCACATGAGTCGCTGCGCTGGCGAGATCTTATTTCCTGATTCTCTACACCCCTCGCCGGTGACGTAACAAGGTTTGTGCCCACAGAGGGCGAGAACCCGATCATAATAGATTTATATACATTTTAATCAAATTTCTGAGCACCCACCACCAGCCCCCCCCCCCCCCCCCACCCCCCCCCCCCGCCCCCCAGCCCCTCACCTCCACCACCACCACCACCACATGATCACACCTCACTGAATATTCAAACCTCGGCGACGAGATTACAACAGGGGCGAAATTCTCTGTAATTGGCGCGATGTCCGCCGACCGGCGCCGCTCCAAAGGTGCGGAATCCTCCGCATCTTGAGCGGCCGAGCCCTCATCTTGAGGGGCTAGGCCCGCGCTGGACTGATTTCCGCCCCGCCAGCTGGCGGGAAAGGCCTTTGGTGCCCTGCCAGCTGGCGCGGAAATGGCATTGCCGGGTGGCGCAGGAGCGTCAGCGGCCGCTCACGGCATCCCCGCGCATGCGCAGCAGAGGGGGTCTCTTCCACCTCCGCCATGGTGGAGACCATGGCGAAGGCGGAAGGAAAAGTGTGCCCCCACGGCACAGGCCCACCCGCGGATCGGTGGGCCCTGATCGCGGGCCAGGCCACCGTGGGGGCACCCCCCGGGGCCAGATCACCCCCCGCCCCCGCAGGACCCCGGAGCCCGCCCGCGCTGCCTTGTCCCGCTGGTAAGAGAGGTGGTTTAATCCACGCCGGCAGGACAGGCATTCCAGCAGCGGGACTTCAGCCCATCGCGGGCCGGATAATCGCCGGGGGGGGGGGGGCCCGCCAACCGGCGCGGCGCGATTCCCGCCCCCACCGAATCTCCGGTGCCGGAGAATTCGGCAACCGGCGGGGGCGGGATTCACGCCAGCCCCCGGCGATTCTCCGACCCGGCAGGGGGTCGGAGAATCTCGCCCCAGATCACAAACGCACTTCCCTTCGAATGGTGTCATTCTGCTGTCCCTTAAAAGCACAACCCCAGCCTCAGCAGCTTTTTTGGGGAGATCGTTCCGAATTTCCATTTCCCTTTGTGTGAATGAGTGTTTCCTGATATTCCCCCTCCTCCCCTCATCATGAACATTTCATTTCTATTTTTATGGTTATGCTACCTTGACTACCCAGAATCAAGAACAGAGACTACTACATACGAAACAGGTCAGTCACTACCTGTTGTGAGAAATATCAGGTAATTTCTTAGTTGGAGATCCATGTGCAATCAGAGGGCATGGGGTGGGGAACAATTTACATTGATGAACCTTTCTTTTAACTTCACTCACTTCCTGCAGATAGATGATATCAATACAGAAACTCGACTCCACAGCACAGTTGGGAAGTCCATTCCCAATCTTGGAGGTGTGATCCCCAACCCAAGGGAGTCTGATCCTGTAAGACCATAACGCAAAGGAGCACAAAAGGGGGCGGAAGTATCCGCCCCCCCCCCCCCGGCCGGGTCAAAGAATCGGTGCTGCGCCGCGCGAATCGCGCCACGCCGCCCCGACGACGGGCTGCAATTCTCCACAGTGCAGAGAATCGGCGCCGCCGTGGTGCCGGTCGGGGTATGCGGTGATTCTCCGGCACGGGCTGGCACGCCGATTCTCCAGCCCGGATGTCGAGTCCCGCCGGCACCATTCTAACATCCTCTGAGCCGGCGGGACCACGGCGTTGAAGGGTCCAGGGGGGGCGGCCTGTGCGGGGGGGAGAAGGGTGTGACCCTGGCGGCGGCCTCCGTAGTGGCCTGGCCTGCAATCGGGGCCCACCGATCAGCGGGCCGGCTTCTCTGCCCCCCCCCCGGCCTCCTTTCCTCCGCGCTGGCTCCTGTAGCCCTGCGCCGTTTGGCGTCGGGGCCGGCGCGGGGAAGAAGGCCACTGTGCATGCGTAGGCCGCTCCAGCGCCGTCCTAGCCCACTGTGGGCCGCAGAATGGGTCCCGGAACGGGTGCCGACGCCGGAGTAAAACACTCCCGTTTTTACTCCGGCGTCAGCACTTCGCCGCCCAATGGGAGAATCCCGCCCAGGGTCTTTTGGACCATTGAGTCTGCTCTGCTATTCAATGTGATCATGACTGATCTGATAATGATAATCCTCAATTTCACTTTCCTGCCTTATCCCTGTAAACCTTGATTCCCTTACTGATTAAAAATCTGTCTAGTTCAGCCTTGAACATAATTAACAACCCACCCTCTACTGCTGCCTGTGGTAAAGAATTCCACAGATTCACTACCCTCTGAGTGAAGAAATTCCTCCTCATCTCTGTTTTAAATGGGTTACCCCGACTCTGAGGTTTTGCTCTCTGAATCATAGAATCCCGACAGTGCAGAAGAAGGCCATTCAGCCCATCAAGTTCGCATCAACCCTCTGAAGGAGCGCCCTACCTAGGCCCGCAGCCCCTCCCCATCCCTGTAATCCCACCCACCGTACACATCCTTGGTCACCAAGGAACAATTGTTAGCATGGTCAATCCACCTAACTTGCACACCTGGTCCCAAGCCATCCCACAAGGGGCAAGGCAGAGGCTGAGAAGGAGAACCGCTACTCTTGCAAGGCCTCACCTGAACTTCAATGGCACTTAGATTTCCCCTCCCAAAGCTGTCCTTGCCTCCCTTGAGCACCTGGACGTACCGAGACCAAGGTTAAACCTGCAAAACAGGTTCAATATGAAGCTGCCAATGTCATTTAAATCTGAAAATTTCCAATTGGACTGGTTGTCCACTCCCCATGCTTACTCTGTTAAACCTAGAGGTTGCATGGATGGTTTGAAGAAGATTTGAGATTTTTTAGCATGTGACCATCTCAATTTAACTACCCGTCACAGAAGTTTAACATTTCAACCATAGTGAACTGAGGGACAGGTATTGTATAGATCCCCCTCGGGCTGTGTGACTCACATTGAATGTATTCAGTGAATATTACATCTTTCCCAGTTGTATTGAAGCACCTTGAGTGCAACTTGATCTGCGTAGACAACTTAAATACCTTAGCGCCATTTGTAATGACCATTTTGAAATGTCTGTAATATTTCTTTGACTGTATTGAAGCACCTTGGAGCACATCGGCATGATGTATGTAGAGAACCTTATTGAACTTTGTGTGATGGCCATTTTGAAATGTTTGTAATGCTCTTTCAGATTTCTTTTTACGAATAAAGCTTATATCTGCAACAGCAAAAAAATTGAGCCCTTCAGAGATTCCCATAGGTTGCTGAGGCGATAGAAGGAAAATCTGTCTCAGCAAGGCATTCACCCAAATGAAATAAGAATCTCCTGAGAGATTAGTTTGGACGTTGGTGACTAGCTGCTGCCAATGGTTAAAGAAACAGTGATATGAAAGATGCAAATGTCAAGAAAGATTAATGCTGCATTCATCTTCATCTACACTCGCAGCGTGTAAAGTGTGAATATGACACTCCAAATCATTTCTTAACTCCCCACAAAGGTCAGATAGCATTTACTTATTGAATCAAAATATTTTATAGCCCTGCGTGTCAGACCAATCTATAAAGTTAATATGGCTTCCATAAATCCTGAATGATGCCTCTCTTTGTGAAGTACAGCCATGCCCCCATCAGCACTTGAGAAATATTCACAAACAACACCCTTTCATTTTATTGCGCAGCTAATTACAAACCTTCAGCACAATGTGAAACATGGTGCCGAAAAGGGGGCTTTATATGGTGTAAATTGCTGGCCTCCATGGCCAATCTGGGACTGCTCACAGTCCCAAGAAGGCGCTGGCTCCGAATGAAGACAATTTCTGTTTCTGGGACCATTCCAGGCAATGATGTTACAGTATCACATTTACAGATGGGGCAAAACGTGCTGATGCAGGAAAAGGAAAGCGTGATGTGCCGCAGGGCTGTTCCGCCTCTATACCCTGAGACCCAGCAACCTGGCACCTTAAACTCAGACAACTCAGTCCCAGTTCTGCTGCACTTTTTCACTCGCTGGTTTGTCCCATTTAAATGAAATGAATTGAAAATTGCTTATTGTCACGAGTAGGCTTCAATGAAGTGACTGTGAAAAGCCCCTAGTCGCCACATTCCGGCACCTGTTCAGGGAGGCTGGTATGGGAATTGAACCGTGCTGCTGGCCTGCCTTAAAAGCCAGTGATTAGCCCAGTGAGCTAAACCAGCCAATCATGTGGATTCGGAGTTTTTCTGCTTCTCAGTGCAGAGAACATTTACAGGGCTTTGCGGAAAGGGTTTTATCAAAGAGCTGGAAAAGGCTTTGTGGGCCGAATGGCCTTGTTCTGTGTTGTGTGATTGCCGCCTCTTGCCTCATTCCTGGGTAAATTCTTGAACCAAAGCAGCAAATTGTTTTGGATTTTCTGGCAAAGAGACATAACCAAGCTGCCTGATTCTGTACCGCAAACATCCACAATTCTTTTTGTATCGGCAGTTCTCAATACAGTAAACGTTGTGTTTTCTGGCACGCGACCAACCAAAATTATCGGAATGTTCTCTTAACTTGAATCATCACTTTACCAACTGGAAGCTATTCCGAATTTATCTGGAACCCTTGCATGTATACTGTATTACTTGTTACTTTAATTTATATTTTAATGTGCTGCTGAAGGTTAGAAGGTAAAAGAAGGCTGTTCCTTATTTCCTGAGTGCTTGCGTATCAGTTCATGCGCCAGGTTTCGCACTGTGTCCCATTGATAAATGAAATTCTCCGTGAGAAAGCATTTTTGAGTAATCACCCTTACTTACCTTGCGCGAGGTAGATATAAAAGATTTTACTGTCTCTGCAAATAATAATAATCTTTATTATTGTCACAAGTAGGCTTACATTAACGCTGCAATGAAGTTACTGTGAAAAGCCCCTAGTCGCCACACTCTGGCGCCTGTTCGGGTACACTCAGGGAGAATTCAGAATGTCCAATTCACCTAACAGTGCGGGCGGGGTTCTCTGAAAATGGGGCTATGTCCCCACGCCAGCGGGAAAACCGGCCCCAACGACTCCGGCGTCAATGGGCCCCCAAGGTGAGGAATTCTCACCTTTCTAGGGGGCTAGGTTGCCGCGGGAGCCATTGGCGCCGCTCCAGCCGCGCGCGAGTTCACACATGCGTGGATCTGCCGGCGTATTTCCGCGCATGCGCGTGGGTTCTCATCTCCGCGCCTGCCCCCGGGCAATATGGCGGAGCCCTACAGGGTCCCGGCGTGGAGGACAGAAGTCCCCCCCCACGGAACAAGCCCACCCACAGATCAGTGGGCCCCAATCGCGGGCCAGGCCACCGTGGGGGCCCTCCCCGGGCTCGGATCCCCCTCGCCCCCCCCACGAGGACCGCCTCCGCATACTCACCTGCCAGTTCCCGCCGTGCGTGAGGTGAGTAATTCACGCCGGCGGGACTGGCTAAAAATGGACGGCCGCTCGGCCCATCGAGGCCGGGAGAATCGCCGGGGGAGCCGCTGTCAACGGCCCCGACCGACGTGGCGGGAATCCCGGCCCCGCCCGCAAAACAGTGCCGGAGCATCCTCCCCGAGCAGCTCCTGTTTGTGCAGCCTCATTAAGTCCTCAAGCTTAATGGGCTTAATGCCAGGCACATGCCAAACATTCCTGGCTGGACTCAGAAATCCATTGTCTGCAGGGGTAAAGGGCAGGCATGTTAGCATAGTGAGTACTCTCATGCCTATTCAGGTCCAGTGGGCTACCTGGTGGCCCTGGCCTGCACTACAGCCCCTGCCCTGCATGGCCCCCTCCCCCTTGCCACTCCCACACCCACCTCCGGCCATTCCCCCAACACTCTGCCTTCTGCACTGTGCCCGTGACACTGGGGGGCTTCTAACACCGCAACTTGTCCCTGCCGTTAGGGGTACTGGTGAGTGGCACTACCTATGCCAGCGATATTCTCTGTGGCCCCTGTCCTGCACCCTCCTATGGGATCCATCATGGGTGCCCTCCTTGCATGGCCATGTGCTCCACCGGCAGCAGTTTGGCATCTGATTGTGAGGTGGGTCGGGGGGCCACCACGTGTCACCGACTGGTGTATGCTTGATGGCTTATGTGCAGGCAGGGCCCATGGATGGGGCTGAGCGAGAGGAGTTGGCACCCGTTCGGACCGTAGCTGCGGTGTGCCATGGGTCTTCTTTGCGACATACAGGTCGTGCCTACCTGTCTGGGAGCAGGATGGATGGCAGCAGGGGTGCAATGGGCAGACCGGTGATGGCCGGTGGACCTGCAGAGTGGGCTACCTGATCGTGCCACAAATGCGGCATCCGCCCTGAGAGGGGCAGTGTGCCAAGATGGTGACAAAGGTGACGGTGTAAGCGTCCGCTGTTGGGTGTGCGCTCTGCTCTCCCCCTACTCCCCCTGCAGTGGGGCAGTGCCTCGGATGGGTGCACTGAGGAGTGTCAGCACCTGGTGGGCAACTGGCTGTGCTGGACCGTTGATGGATGGGCTGGAGTCTGGGGGTTCTGAGGAGGTGGTCCAAGCGACCGGTGGCGTTCTTGACATTTACTGGTCACAGTGGGCATTCAGCGGAGTGCGCAGCCAGATGGCTGCTTAGAGGCCATGATAAAAGCAGTCCGTGCCCAGACACCCTGGTCCCAGGGAGACAACCCAAAACCACCACTGTTCTCCTGCCCCCCCCCCCCCCCACACTACTCCCCCCAGCCCTTGCAGATGCCCCCAGCTAGTGTCACAGCTGCCAGCCCACCGCTGTGCCGTTGTAAAATTTTCTTACTTATCTCAATCCCTCAGCAGCCACGATGCCTGGTCCCCTTTTTGAAGTACCGCAAGTGAACCGCGCCAGCGTCACTTCCGCCTGGCGGCGGTGGAGCATCGCGGGAGGGCGGAGTCTAACGGGGCAAGCCCATTAATGATAAGTTAACGGATGCTACTATACGTTTTGCATGCCCATGCCTGCAGAGGGCAGGGAACACACTCACGCCATCATCGAGGCACTGGAGCGTGGCGTGACCTTGATTTTCGGCTGACACCCGATTTTCCCTCCGATCGTGATTTGTGATTCTGGCGTCGCTGGATGGAGAATCCCGCCCAGCACTTCCTCAGTATTGCACCCGGGTGTCAGCCGAGATTGATGTGCACAGGTCCTGACACTGGATTTGAACCCATAAATCTAGAAGCTCAAAGGACAACCTATCCAATATATGGAAATATCGATGACAAGTATAGAATTAGATAGAACCAATGCGGAACTAGCAGTGTGGATGGGAATGGCCTCTCCCTTGCATACTCTCTATAATTCTCTGATTGTGTGGGCTGGCTGGCATTGTATAATGATGTTGTGGTACCAAGCTGTGCTGCTGGGTTTAATACTTTGGATTTGTATGTTGCGGCAGATGGCACACATCAAATATTCTCTCCAACTGGAAGAAGAGAAATTTTTTGTTGACTGTCTTCATTTATGATGCTTGCCGACCAAAGCTCAGGAGTCTGAGAGTTTGCTTCATTTTCTCTCCTTGTTACTGCTGTTGTGACCAGTCAGCTAAGTTTATGGCAAGAAATGAAAATGAAAGTCGCTTATTGTCACAAGTCGGCTTCAATGAAGTTACTGTGAAAAGCCCCTGGTCGCCACATTCCGGCGCCTGTTCGGGGAGGCTGGTACGGGAATTGAACCGTGCTGCTGGCCTGCCTGGGTCTGCTTTAAAAGCCAGCGATTTAGCCCAGTGTGCTAAACCAGGGCTGAACTTTAATGTTTCTGTCAGAAAATAATGGAATAATTGATTTTGCTGCTGGGTGGGGGGGGAGGGGGTATGCGGGGCAGTGTGGGCTCATCACTCTGCTGTTCTCCATTTCAATGAATGAATTGTGTTTTAGTTTGTAGTTTGTGCATTAGTATCATTTTATGTTGTAACAGAACAAAAAAAACATAAGTATACTAAACTGCCTTTTCTCTGAAAGTGGTTGGTATTTGCCATTAACCACTTTGCTGTGGTCAATGAGATCCCAGCTACTTTCATTTTCTCATTGTTTTGCTTAAATTTCATTCTATTAATGCACAGAGGGGTAAAGCTCCTGTGGCAATTGCACAGCGCTGAGCCATGTCGCTTGTTATTCCAGATTTCACCACAGCCTGCTTCAGAAAAGAAGACAGTGAGGACCCTCATTAATATTTAATCTTAGAATTTGTTGGACTTTTTCTCGGATGTGTCAATGTTTTGCGTGTCTTGCCATCTTTCTATTTGTGTTCTTGTTAGCGAACCGTGTGCTCCCACACTCAGGGTGAGATACTTTGATGCTGCAGCACTTGGCAGTTGTGTGTTCAGATACTGTTTGATGTCCCTGGGATTTGTACTTCTGAGTACAAATTTGGAGCCTGTGTGTGAGGCCTTTTTGTAAACTCTCCTTGGCCTGGACATGTGGACTATCCAATTAGGAAATGTCCATGGAACCAGCAAATGGGGTTGCCCAAATCAAGGTTTCTGCCTCTCGTAGCTTGAGATACCAAACAGATGTTTACTTTGTCAATTGCTGGTTTAACCAAATTAACTGTAAATAAAATTCTATAAAGTGACAGTGTGCTGACAAATTATTAGAGAAACAAATGAAAAAGCACCGGTTCACTTAACAGTGGAAAAACTGTTGTTTCCCCACTCACCTCTCCTCCTCTTATTGCCATATTTGTGATCACCATGAACTCCTCAAATTGCAGAGTTTAAAAACAGTTATTGGACAAAGTTTCTCATTGTAATCACCCAGAATTAATGAATTGGCTAAGGTATGCAAAAAAAATAGCAAAACACAGAGCAGCAAGGAGACGATTACGTTCAACTGCTGGAAATTATCAGGTGTTTTGTGAACTCTGATCACGCGGGGAGGCTTCCAAACTGTTCCTCATAATGATTGCGATCTGGCAGCCCTGTTCGCCACGGGTGCACATCCCGTTATGGACACTAAATCCCACGAACGGCCAAAAACGGGATTTGTGCCGGCGAGATCTCTGCTGGAGCTCCCCACATCCCCTGGGTGATATGAACAGGTTCACGCCCAGTGAGGGCATGAACCTGACTTCCGTGAATTTGAATCAATTTTAATATAATTAAAGGACGTTACGCTGTGGCTTCTGCCCACGACCTATCCTTGCCCTCCGGCAATGTGACGCCACACCGCCGCCAATCACTACTGATTTTCAAAAGTAAAAACCAGTCATGAGGACCCCGCCGGGGGTATCGAAGAGCCTGTAAACCCTGGGGATTGAAGGACAAGGCTGGTCATTGCCTTCTGGTACCATGGCAATGGCAAGGAGGCAGTGTCAAGTGGGCACATGAAGGGGGTAGTGGCAAGGGGGCTCTGGCAGGGAGGGGTAACCCTCCTCTATTTGGGGGGGGGTGCCTGTAAGTGTTGTGTGTGGGAGAGGGGACTGCCCTGATGCCTGTTGGGGGTGGGGGGGAGGGAGAGGAGTGCGCCCCGATGCCTGTTGGCAAGGGGAGAGGGGAGATCCCAGATGCCAATGAGGGGGGATGCCAATGGCTGTAAATGGGAGAGTGCCCCCGATATTTGTGTTGGAATATGACCGGGGAGTTATGGTGTGGGAAGGGGGAAAGAGTGCCCCTGATAAATCAGTGAGGGTTGGAAGGGGACATCCCGATGCTTCTGGGGTTGGGGGTGTCATCCATGTCTGTAGAGGGGCGGGGCAAACTATATTTTAAATGCAGATCAGGGCGCCCTTTAAAGATGGTGCCCCGATCTCTGTGGAGCTGACCTTGCCGGCACTATCCGGCGGAGGGTCGGAGAATCCCGCCCCTTATATTTGTCTGTATCGGGTCGGTATATCCATACAATATTGCCTCCTGTAACCATTCTCTGTTTCTGACAAGGATATCTATGACACCCTTTAATACATAGAAGTTCTGAGATATTCCAAGAGAAAAATACCAAAATAACTAGAGTCAAATTAATACTGAAAGCAGAAAATTCAGAACGTTCATGTCAAAAATGTTATTTTATATATTTCTAATTTTGAAAGAAATGGGAGAGATTCTCCGACCCCCATCCGGCACCGGAGATTCGGCGGGGGCGGTAATCGCGCCGCGCCGGTTGGCGGGCCCCCCCCGCGCGGTTCTCCGGCCCGGATGGGCCGAAGTCCCGCCGCTAAAATGCCTGTCCCGCCGGCGTAGATTAAACCACCTACCTTACCGGCGGGACAAGGTGGCGTGGGCGGGCTCCGGGGTCCTGGGGGGGGCACGGGGCAATCTGGCTCCGGGGGGTGCCCCCACGGTGGCCTGGCCCGCGATCGGAGCCCACCGAACCGGTCCTGTGCCGTGGGGGCACTCTTTCCCTTCCGCCTCCGCCACGGTCTCCACCATGGCGGAGGCGGAAGAGACTCCCTCCACTGCGCATGCGCGGGAATGCCGTCAGCGGCCGCTGACACGCCCGTGCATGCGCCGCCCGGAGATGTCATTTCCGCGCGAGCTGGCGGGGCACCAAAGGCCTTTTCCGCCAGCTTGCGGGGCGGAAATTCGTCCGGCGCCGACCTAGCCCCTTAAGGTTGGGGCTCCGCCCCCAAAGATGCGGAGCATTCCAGACCTTTGGGGCGGCGCGATGCCCAACTGATTTGCACCGTTTTGGGCACCAGTCGGCAGACATCGCGCCGCTTCCGGAGAATTTTGCCCATGGTCTCAATTTTATTGATCAGACTGAGTAACACGGGGGTGATTCTCCGATATGCAGCGCAAGTGTTCGCGCTGTCGCGAATGCAATCACGATTTACGACAGCGTGAACCGGGACCTGATACGACCGATTCTGGCCCCAACAGTGCTGGAGTGGTTCATGCTGCTCCAGCCTCCTTTTGGGATGCCAAATGGGCACCGCACCAACCCGCGCATGCGCAGTTGGGCCTGTGCATGCGCGGGGGACTTCTTTAGCACGCCGGCCCCGACTCAGCATGGACTCGGTGTTCAGGGGCCGGCGCGCCGGATAGTAGGCCTGGGGGGGAAAGGCCGACCCGCCGACCTGTGGCCCCGATCACAGGACAGACCCCATCGGAGGTACCCCCAGGGAAGGAGCCCCCATGCCCCCCACAGACCGCCCCCCGATCGTTCCTGCAGAGTTCCCGCCGGCAGCGACCAGGGGTGAACGGCACCGGCAGGACTCTGTCATATTGGTGCGGCCGCTCGGCCCATCCGGGCCGGAGAATCGGCGGCCCCGCCGATTCCAGCGGCCGGCGCCGTGCCAAACGTGCCGGCGCAAATGGCGTTGATTTTCCGCAATTCAGAGAATCGCACGCCGGCGTTGGGGCGTCGTGGCGCAGTTGCGGCGATTCTCCGGCCCGGAGCAGGGCTCGGAGAATCTCCCCCCACGTGTTTCATGAGTTTGACCTTTCTGATGTCAATCACCTCATGCAGACCCAATGACCATTGATGACTTCTAGATCAATGAAGTGTCTCACTTGCATGCTAAGCCATTTCTTGACTTCTCAAACATAACCCTTCAACCCATTACGAATTTAAAATCTGTCTATCTCCTCCTTAACTTAACCTTAAAGTCCAACATCCACTGCACTCCACAGATTCACAACCTTTTGAGAGAAGTAATTTCTTCTCATCCCTGTTTTAAGTCTGCTACCCCTTATCCTAAAACTATGACCTCTCATTCAAGGTTGCCCCACCAGAGGAAGCATTCGCTCTACGTCAACTTTGTCAATGGAGGGAAGGGGAGGACTCTCTTGGACTCTGTTGGAATTGAAGACTTACCCTTTCCCCGTGAAACCTGGAGATGAACTTCAGGGGCATCATTCTCCGACCCCCCAGCGGGTTGGAGAATGGCCATTGGCCGCCGTGAATCCCGCCCCCGCCGGTTGCCGAAGTCTCCGGTACCGGATATTCGGCGGGGGCGGGAATCGGGCCGCGCCGGTTGGCGGGCGCCCCCGCTCAATTCGCCGGCCTGGATGGGCCGAAGTCCCGCCGAGAAATTGCCTGTCCCGCCGACGTAAATTAAAGTAGGTATTTACCGGCGGGACAAGGCGGCGCGGGCGGGCTCCGGGGTCCTGGGGGGGGGGGCGCGGGGCGATCTGACCCCGGGGGGTGCCCCCACGTGGCCTGGCCCGCGATCAGGGCCCACCGACCCGCGGGCGGGCCTGTGCCATGGGGACACTCTTTCCCTTCCGCCTCCGCAACGGCCTCCACTATGGCGGAGGTGGAAGAGACTCTCCCCACTGTGCATGCGCGGGAAACTGTCAGCGGCCGCTGACACTCCCGCGCATGCGCCGCCGGGGGATGTCATTTCCGTGCCAGCTGGCGGGGCAACAAACGCCGTTTCCGCCAGCTGGCGGGGCGGAAATCCCTCCAGCGTCCACCTAGCCCCTCAATGTTCGGGCTCGGCCCCCAAAAATGCGGAGCATTCCGCACATTTGGGGCGCCGCGATGCCCGTCTGATTGGCGCCGTTTTGGGCGCCAGTCGGCGGACATCGCGCCGTTGGGGGAGAATTTCGCCCCTGGTCTTTTCAAGAGTTGTGAAAAACTTGGGCGAAATTCTCCCCCAACGGCGCGATGTCCGCCGACTGGCCCCCAAAACGGCGCCAATCAGACGGGCATCGCGCCGCCCCAAAGGTGCTGAATGCTCCACATCTTTGGGGGCCGAGCCCCAACATTGAGGGGCTAGGCCGACGCCGGAGGGATTTCCGCCCCGCCAGCTGGCGGAAACGGCGTTTGTTGCCCCGCCAGCTGGCGCGGAAATGACATTCGGGGCGGCGCATGCGCGGGAGCGCCAGCGGCCGCTGACAGTCTCCCGCGCATGCGCAGTGGGGAGAGTCTCTTCCGCCTCCGCCATGGTGGAGACCGTTGCGGAGGCGGAAAGGAAAGAGTGTCCCCACGGCACAGGCCTGCCCGCGGATCGGTGGGCCCCGATCGCGGGCCAGGCCACCGTGGGGGCACCCCCCGGGGTCAGATCGCCCCGCGCCCCCCCCAGGACCCCGGAGCCCGCCCGCGCCGCCTTGTCCCGCCGGTAAATACCTACTTTAATTTACGCCGGTGGGACAGGCAATTTCTGGGCGGGACTTCGGCCCATCCGGGCCGTAGAATCGAGCGGGGGGGCCCGCCAACCGGTGCGGCCCGATTCCCGCCCCCGCCCAATCTCCGGTACTGGAGACTTCGGCGGGGGCGGGATTCACGGCGGCCAACGACCCGCTGGGGGGTCGGAGAATGACGGCCCTTATTTGTCACGTACCAAACCTCTTCTGTTCAGTTTCAACAAGGCAGGAGAATCAGAGCGACTTTCCTCATAAAGGCCAGAGTTAAATTGTACTCAGGGACCAAAAGCACTATCAGAGATAAGGAGGACCCCATGTGCTAGCTGACCCATTAACTGCAGGCTTCCCACCGCTGCCCCCACCCAAACCCTGTGCCACCGCCCCCTTCAATTAAGAAGCCTAAGTAAAAATTACAATCGGCAAATTCTGCTCAGCTCGAGGGCAGCTTAGTAACCTGGACTATTTTAACTGCACGCCTGCTTGTTTTCCACAAGGAAGATAGGATTAAATTACAATCCCTCCACCTTCATCTTAAACCTGTGAAGATTCTGCTCTGAAGTTGACAAATGTTCTGTGACAAAATTGTTATTTTCTTTTGTATAATTGACCCCCCCACCCCACAGTGAGATTGTATCACTGGATGCAATCAAGATTTTGTTACCCACCAGAGAGGCGGGTGGGCCCTTGACAGGACCCCATGGAATATTGTTGCATCTCCTTTCATAGTTACAGTTGATGGAATGGTGAGGGTTATTTCAGGTCAGTCTTGAATAGATTTCTGTGGCGTCATTCTCCGACCCCCCGCCGGGTCGGAGAATGGCCGTTGACCGCTGTGAATCCCGCCCCCGCGGAAGTCTCCGGTACCGGAGATTGGGCGGGGGCGGGATTCGGGCCGCGCCGGTTGGCGGGACCCCCCGCTCAATTCTCCGGCCCGGATGGGCCGAAGTCCCTCCCATAAATTGCCTGTCCCGCCGGCGTAAATCAAAGCTGGTATTTACCGGCGGGACCAGGCGGCGTGGGCGGGCTCCGGGGTCCTGGGGGGGGGGCGCAGGGCGATCTGACCCCAGGGGGTGCCCCCACGGTGGCCTGGCCCGCGATCGGGGCCCACTGATCCGCGGGCGGGCCTGTGCCGTGGGGGCACTCTTTCCCTTCCGCCTCCGCCACGGCCTCCACCATGGCGGAGGAGGAAGTGACTCTCCCCACTGCGCATGCGCGGGAAACTGTCGGCGGCCGCTGACGCTCCCGCGCATGCACCGCATTTCCGCGCCAGCTGGCAGGGCAACAAACGCCATTTCCGCCAGCCGGCGGGGCGGAAATCCCTCCGGCGCCGGCCTAGCCCCTCAATGTTGGGGCTCGGCCCCCAAAGATGCGGAGCATTCCGCACCTTTGGGCCAGCGCGATGCCCGTCTGATTGGCGCCGTTTTTGGCGGCAGTCGGCGGACATCGCGCCGTTGGGGGAGAATTTCGCCCCTGATCATTTCAGCTTTCGGATACCACTTACAAACTTGGATTACAAAAGACGAAGCCAAGGTTAGCTATGGTCTAAAGTAAATAAAATGACTAGAATGATGTCTCACTGAATAATGAATGCAGCCTACTGATAATAAGCTCCTTTTTGACATATTCACCACAAAAATCTTCAGGTAAACAGCTCGGACAAACAACTAGACTTCCCGCACTTAAGGTCGATGACGTAAAAAAACAAGTGTGGTTGTTGAGTGTGTTTGGTGTTCAAATTTGAGGCTAAAGGATACTCAACCTAGCTTCTCAATTCTGTTTTTTGTTACTTCATACCATCTTTGCAAACTTTCATCAGATATTGGCAAGGACAAAACTATGAAGTGTATACGAACAAAGATCTTTAACGATATAAATCGCAAAACAAAGTCTGAAGGTTATAGTTGAGAATGTGAACAGTTTGGGTTCCCTTATCTGAGGAAAGATATGCTGATATTGGAGGCAGTCCAGAGAAGGTTCACAAGGTTGATCATAGGTACGGAGGGATTCCCTATGTTGAGAGGTTGAGCCTGTACTCATTAGAGTTTAGAAAAATGAGAGGTGACCTTATTGAGAATATAGGATTCCCAGGGGGCTTGACAGGGTAGATGCTGAGAGGTAGTTTCCCCTCATGGAGGAGTCTATGACCAGAGGGCATAATCTCAGAGTAATCAACCATTTAATACAGGGATGAGGTGGAATTTATTTAGATTTAGATTTATTGTTACATGTCCTGAAGTACCCAAAAGTATTGCTCTGCATATAGTCCAGGCAGGTCATTCCATGCATGAAAAAAACATAGGACATACGATAAATATACAATGTAAATGCATAGACATAGACATCAGGTGAAGCATACGGAGTATAGTGCTACAACAGTAGAGAAGATGCATAGAGATATCAGTTCAGTCCATAAGAGGGTCATTCTGGAGCCTGGTAACAGCGGGGAAGAAACTGTTTTTGAATCTGTTAGTGCGTACTCTCAGACTTTTGTATCTTCTGCCCGTTGGAAGAGGTTGGAAGAGTGAATAACCCAGGTGAGAGGGGTCATTGATTATGGTGCCCGCTTTCTCAAGGCAGCGGGAGGTGTAGACAGAGTCAATGGATGGGAGGCAGGTGCGCATGATGGACTGGACTGTGTTCACGACTGTAGTTTCTTTCGGTCTTAGGCCGAGCAGTTGCCACACCAGGCTGTGATGCAGCCATATAGGATGCTTTCTTTGGTGCATCTGTAAGAATTGGTCAGAATCAATCTGGACATGCTGAATTTCCATAATTTCCTGAGGAAGGTTAGGCACTGTAGCGCTTATTTGGTCGTAGTGTTGACAAGGGTGGACCAGGCCAGATTGTTGGTGATGTGTACACATAGGAATTATAAACTGTCAACCATCTCCACCTCAGCAGATAGGGGTGTGTACGACACTTCGCCACCTGAAGTTGATGACCAGCTCCTTAGTTTTGTTGACATCTCAAAGGGAAGAGATTGTTGTCAGATATTGTTTTCTCAGGGCTAGTGAATCTGTGGAATTCTTTACTGCAGAGGATTGTAGAAATGGGTTGTTAAATATGTTCAAGGTTGAGCTAGATTGATTTTTAATCAATCAAGGAATCAAGGGTTATGGGGATAAAGCAGGCAAGTGGACTTGAGAATTATTACATCAGATCAGTCATGATCTCGTTGAATGGTGGAGCAGACTCAAGGGGCCGAATGGTCAACTTCTGCTCCTCTATCTTATGGTCTAATGTATTTGTCATAATAATTTTGGTCAGATCCACTCTCCAGGAAAGAGAAGGCTGAAGGGTGACCCAGTTGAAGTCTTTAAAGTTATGAAGAGTTCTTAGAGGGGCTGATAGAGGAAATATTGCTATTTGTGGGGGCGGCCAAAATTAAGGCTTAGAACTATGTGACGAAAATGAAAGGCTTGTATTTAAATTGTGATTTTCATGACCAGCAGGTGTCACAAAGTGCTTTACAACCAATGGAAAACTTTCAAAGTGCAGTCACTATTATAATGTAGCAGATGGGACTGCCAATTTGAACACAGCAAGCTTCCAGAAATAACAATTTGATAAAGACCAGATAATTTGGATTGTATGATATTGATTGAGGGATAGGTCCCCTGCTGTTCTTCAAAATAATGCCAAGATTTTTCTTACATCTGTTTCTTACATCTGTTAAGAACCCCGCTGACATTACCTGCGGGAGTGTCTCAAAGCCACTGGTTCCTAGTGGTGTATTTTTATCTTGGAATAATGTGAGGGACAATAGACAACAGTGAGGAACCAGTGCAGTCATTGTGTGAACAATTAATAAAGAATATTTATTAAAGTAAAGGAAAAATACACAACAAAAGACTAATATACACTCTGACACTTAAGTATATGAATAACTAAACACATTATTTTATCTGAAGTTGCCTCTTGTTCCCAAAACATACCCAAGTTCCCTGAACTCAGTGGGAAACCCCTTAGTTCCAAGCAACATCCAGGTCAAATCCAGTTAATAGTTACCACACAATACTGCTGAGGTGACCAAGTCTGGGAAAACATCTCTTCTGGTTCAGTGAACGCACAAAACTGTGTTTTTTAGAGGAGAATATCTGCAATCTTCGTCACTCTAAATGTTAGATGGAACAGGCGTCTATGGCTTCGATCACAGATCAAGGTCAAGAACATCAGTGTGAGCTTTCCTTTCCTTTCTGCATCTGTGATTTGTTGGTCTATTGATTTCTGTTTACACAAAGTTTGATGCCAGGTGGAACTGGCCTCTCTGACTGTTGGATGGAGAACTAGCCTCCTCCCCCCATGATGGTGCTAGCAGTTATACTGATTTGTCTCTTTGATATTTCCCTCTGTCGATGCTGCTGTCTACCTCACTCAGATTCCTTGCCTTTAGAAGTCATCATTTGTATAGCCCCACTGAACTCTGGAAAGCAATATTTCTTATATGACCTTTCACACCTCAATGTCTCTAGACTCTTGGTAATCTTGTTACTTTTCTGTTATTTTATGTTCATCAAAAGGTTACTGTTAATCTCATTGATGTCCCACATTCCTCACAAATCTCTTACAATTGAGAGGGTAGAAGTAGGGGGGTGGCAATTTTTCATCTGGGCCCATGAAAACCTGACTTGCGCATTTTTGCTGCTCGCAAAATGCACACACCCGGCACGTGTGTGACTTTAACGGTTTTTTTTTGTCTTTTTGACATTTCAACATTTCAGCATTCAAAATTTATTACTTAAAGAGTCTACGAACAAATGTGGATTCCATCATAGATATAAAAGTGGTGAATGTCATACTTCTTTTTTAAAAACTATATATATTTATTAAGAATTTTAACACAATTTTTCACCCTTACAAACAAACCCCCCCCCTCCCCGTAACAAAAAGAAAGAAAGCGCACATAGCAAGACATGAACATGGTAAAATGATATGATACAGAGCTTTGTACATTGGATTCCTCCCGTACATGTCAGTTTTCCAGATCCTTCATGTATTTTCTTGCTCAAATACCCCCCAGACAGACCCCCCCTTCTGCCTCCCTCACTCCTCCCCCCCCCACGCAAGATATCCCCCCCCCTCGCCCCCCCCCCCCCCCGGGTTGCTGCTGCTGCTGACCGACCTTCATCTAACGCTCCACGAGATAGTCTAGGAACGGTTGCCACCACCTGTAGAACCCCTGCGCAGACCCTCTCAAGGCAAACTTTATCTTTCCAACTTGATAAACCCTGCCGTATAATTTATCCAGGCCTCCACGCTGGGGGGCTTCGCCTCCTTCCACATTAGCGAATGTCATACTTCTGGCATCAAACTTTGTGTAAACAGAAATCAATAGACCAACAAATCACAGATGCAGAAAGGAAAGGAAAGCTCACACTGATGTTCTTGACCTTGAAATAAACTTCCTCTCCAGCAGAGGAATCAAGCTTCCGATCTGGAGAAACGCCCAACAGGAAAATCAAAATTGGCCTCAACATGTGTCTGACGCGGCAACGTCCCACAGGAAGTGACCTTAAGGGGACAAGCTAAGTCAAACAGCTAATTATCAAGTACTGGAGTCCACTGGAGTCCAGACTATCTATGAGCAATGTCTCAGGACAGTGGCGAAATTAAAAATTCCCACAGAGGCACAAACTAAAACCAGTCTTATTTCCATAAGTTATTTGCACTGTCGCTATTAATGCGCGGTGTATGCTCAACATTATCGTTCTAATGAGTGTTTTGTTTATTCAGTTGCTGTCAACATCTACCAAAAGAGATAAGGATTTTAGTGGGTGGAACTCCTATCCTTGGGGTGGAGAAGGGAAGTCAAGGAACCACATAGAGCCGGTTAATTATAGTTGTCTAAAGCAGCTGTTTTGACAATCAGAAATAATGCCAGCACTTTAATGAAATTGTGCGTTTTATCCCATCATGAGGAACAACAGCTGAAGAGAAAATAACATCGGCCATGCAGATTTGCCATTTCTTTCACAGATTTTGTACTCCCGAATTGAAACTTAATTCCTTGGGTGTGCTATTTTTAGTGCAACAGTCATACATGTTCATGCCTTGCACTA
The DNA here is from genome assembly GCF_047496885.1 of Scyliorhinus torazame. Taxonomy (NCBI): domain Eukaryota; kingdom Metazoa; phylum Chordata; class Chondrichthyes; order Carcharhiniformes; family Scyliorhinidae; genus Scyliorhinus; species Scyliorhinus torazame. The sequence goes on from NC_092712.1 coordinate 296,624,508, forward strand.
TTTTGAAGTCCATTTATTGAAATATGTGAAAGTCTGTTGTAAACCAGCACCATCAGAAATGTAAATGAGGGTATTAGCCTCTGTCATCAGGATATGGGCAGAAAGAACAAACCCAAAGGACTAAACTTCACGATCAAAGTGCAGGCAGCTTGGGTCTTAAAAACAACTAACTAGATTCCAGACCTCAATTGCCATCACAACAAGCACAAAGCAGCTTGGTTTCTAAGCTTAATTTTACAATATCGTGGTCATCATTCCTTGATTCCATTACTCCAATCAATGCAACATTGACCCAAATTCTCCCAAGGGCTTACGTCATGCTAAGAACACACAGAAGGTGCATGGGCCACTGAATGGTGCAAAATAGGAAATTGGGGTTCAGGTGTTATGGGGAGAAGGCAGTAGAATGGGGATGAGATACATATCAGCCATGATTGAATGGCGCAACAGACTCGATGGGCCGAATGGCCTAATCATGCTCCTATGTCTTATGGTCTTATGGTCTTATGCCTAAGTGACTTACGCTTTGGGTGGGATTCTCCGGTCCCCCGGCTGTGTGCTTCTCAGTGGCATGTCATTGGCTGGCGATGGGATTCTATACTCCCGCCACTTATCAATGGGATTTCCCATTGACGCCGCCCCACCCATCGGGAAACCCGCAGGCGGGGGGGTGCTGCCAGTGGGAAAAGTGAACCGCAACGGCCAGAGAATTCCAACCTTTAACTCTGAAGAAAGGGATCTGATCAAAGGTCACTCGTCTAAAAAATTTACTCTGTTTCTTCTCTCTCCACAGACGCTGCCAGGTCTGCTGCGTATTTCCAGCGTTCTCTGTTTTCATTACATTGTAAATGTGCCGTTCTTGTACTTGTGGTTTTGTGCTGTATGTTGTTGTCCTTGACGGAAACAAGTGGAAAGTAGCTGCCATGCTTTGCCTCCAAACACCACCTTCTGAAGTCAATGGGGATTCCTGTTCTCCTGCATTTAAACCAGTTCTCAATCTCTGCCGCGCAGGCTGAACATTAATGGAACTGGTGGACCGACAACAGGGAGATTTATTGGCTTTGTAATGCATCCACTGATTGCTTCTAAATGAGCAAATTTGTTTGTTGATCAGAACATGTTGCACAAGGTCATTTACACCTCCAGGTAGCCCTAACCTTTGCTGCCATTAATAATTTGAAGGCCCAGTTTATTAATGAGAAATCTGTTCCCAGCAATAAAGCTAAGCAGTTGAGCAGTTGTGCCTTACTTCCATTCAATTGTAAAACAGAATTGGAGGGTCCCTGATTAACAATAGTTTCACAAAATGGCATTGACAGAGTAGAGTATGCAGACAAATGCTGATGAGCAAGATTCATGATCCAACTTTGATCTCATTCTTTGTTGGGAGTTAGTTCTTGTGTAATAAAAACAGAAAATTCTGGAAAACCTCAGCAGGTCTGGCAGCATCCATGATGAGAAAAATAGAGTTAACGGGCGCAATTTACCAGCTTCGTTGCACCCAACTTGGGGTCAGGACGAGGCTGTTGAATCTCTTGAGAGGCCTCTCGCGAGTTTCGCGTCACTCAAAACATTTCACAAAATTTTACAGAATTTTGCAAGATGCCGTGAACTGGATCTTGTTCTCACTGGGCACGGTCCAGATTAGCATATTTAAATGAACCATTAGGCTAATTTAAATATGCCTGCACCAGATTCTCCCGGGAACTAATGGCCGTGCCTGGGAGACCGCAGCAGGGCACAGTTTAATATTGGCTGACACAAATATGGACCAGTTATAACCAGTTCATTGGAGACTGCAAGGTGGTCTGGCTTTGGGCAGGGTTGCACCGTGGTTCTCCACCTGGCACATGGGAACCTTGGCACTGCTAGCTTGGCACTTCCACCTGGGCACCTTGGCACTGCCCCCTTGCATTGCCAGGGTTCCCGGGTGCCAGTTCAAGGCTGGAAGGGGCACTGCCGGGCTGGCTGTACCAAAGATCACAGCTGCCAGGTTTCCCATGCCAGGGGTTGGGCCTGGCGTGCCTGGCCCTTAATCGGGCTGCCTTTGTAAAGGGCGCCCCGATCCACGAGTAGTCTTCCTGCACTGACAAGCTGAGCTCATCATTACAGCCATGGCCAAAAAAGGTCAAAGTGCCATAGAATAGCAGGGTGGCAGCTCCGAGAAACATCCCACTCAACACGCCCGAAACAGGATCATGTCCAACGTTTCGAGTTTGCATAAATCTGTTTTTGGAGTTGCTCTTCTTCAGAGCCATACAACTCAAAATGTGAGCTCTGTTTCTCTCTCCAAAGATGCTGCCAGACCTTCTGAATCGTTCCAGCATTTAGATTAGATTTAGATTTATTGTCACATATACAGAGATACAGTGAAACGTATTGTTCTGTGGACAGTCCAGATAGATTTTTCTATACATGAAAAAAATAGGTCATACGATAAATACACAATGTAAATACACAGGCATAGACATCGGGTGAAGCATACGAAGAATAGCGCTTACCACAGTAGAGAAGATGAGTAGAGAGATCAGATCAGTCCATAAGAGGATCATTCAGGAGCCTGGCAACGGAGATGGAGGGGAAGAAGCTGTTTTTGAATCTGTTAGCGCATGTTCTTAGTGCCTGATGGAAGAGGTTGGAAGAGAGAATAACCCAGGTCGGAGGGGTCTTTGATTTCTGTTTTTACTTCAGATTTCCAGCATCTGCTGTATTTTGCTCAGTTGGTTAGACAGCTGATTTATGATGCAGAGTGAGGCAACAGTGCGGGTCCAATTCCCATACTAGCTGAGGTTATTCATGAAATCCTGCTGTTTCAACCTTGCCCTCACCTGAGGTGTGGTGACCCTCAGGTTAAACCACCACCAGCCAGCTCTCCCCCTCAAAGGAGTGTGGTGAACATATTGCTGCTACAATTCACCACTGTATTATATTGTATTATGTTGATGCCCTTGTGGTCTCCGCCTGTGGCTCCGCCCCTCGGGGGTGGCATATAGATCTGCAGGCTGTAGGCGGCACTCAGTACAGATAAGTTGCAGGCAGGCACAGATCTAGCTTATTAAAACCACTGTTCACTTCTACTAATTGTCTCGTGTGAATTGATGGTCGCATCAAGGGGAAAGCAGCCTATGGTCATCTGGGACCATGGCAGCTTTACCTTACACATTGTTGGTGTAAATTAAGACTTGGGAGAGCACGATTCCTTTGTTTGGATAAGAAAAACCTTGGTGGGAAAATGCATTAGGATGTAGTGATTGAGGAGGAAAAACTGCTGGAAAATCCCACCCTGTATATCAGAAAGGCATTTAACAGAGAAACACTCGCATTATTATAAGGCCAGCAGTCCATGACTGGTTTTAAATAGGCTGGATTTAACAAACAGCAGAAGAGCAGATGGGGCATTCAGCTCTTCAAGGTTGTTGCACCATTCAATACAACATGACGGACCTGTGAAAACTCAATTAACCCACCCCTGCTTTACATATCTTAATCTTTTCTGCGAACAAAATTTCAGCTTTTGCTTGTTAAATTAACCTAGCCGGAATTAACTTTCAGAGGGGAGATTTCTATTACCCTTTTGTGCATCATGACATCACCACTCAAAAGCTTAGCTCTAATTTTTGGGTTGTGGCCCATTGTGCTGGGCTCCGTCACTAAAGGAAACTATTTATCTTTGCTTATCGAATTCTTTAATCATCTTATGCAACTAACTGAGGTCATCCTTTAACCTCCAATATACAAGTGAAATAATGCTGGTCGAAGCAACCTGTCCTCATAATATATCCTAAGCTTTGAGGTGTATGTATTCTTCCTGAAGTGTGGTGCCCAGAACTGAATGCAGTACTCATGGTGTTATGGGCCAGGCTTTTCAGAACCCCAAAATGTATCATGGAGTTTAACCAACCTCTCCCTTTAATGTATTTGTTGCTTTTCCTAGCACATTGCTTTTCCCTAGGTGTGGGATTACAATTATGGACACGTGGGTTTTTAAACACAAAACACTGTTTATTCCATGAACTCAACTTAACATCTGAAATAAACATTGGATCTCTTAACACCCCTTACTTCAAAGATAACTCAGAAAATATTGCAACAGTAAATAATTCTTTAAACTGTTCCTTCAAACTTCCAAGAGACTTAACACCTTTAAACAAAATCACATCAGGTTAAAGGCTTCACTATTATAAGTTTAAATCACCCAAATGACCCAGAGATAGTCTTTCATGGCAGAGATCCAGCTCACTGCAAACACAGACACACATCCAGCTCTTTTCAAAACTGAAACTGCAAAACTAAACTTCCAAAAATGGCTGATCTGAGCTCAGCCCCACCCACTCTCTGACATCACTGTTTTCTTAAAGGTACATTGCTTAAACATCCATGTCTTAAAGGTACTCTCACATGACAATGGTGTGCCGGCTGTGGCTCAGCTGGTAGTGCCCACACCTCTGAGTTGCAAGGATCTATGGTTAATTCTCACTCCAGGGCTTCAGCACCAAAATCAAGGCTGGCACATTCAATGCAGTGCTAAGGGTGTTCTGCACTGTCAGAGGTACGCAGGCTTCAAAACCGGCGCAAGCGATGTCGGCATCAATGGGCCTCCAGGCCCAGTCATTCTCCCCTTCCTCGGGGGCTAGAACGGCGCCGGAGTGCTTTGCGCTGCTCCGGCACCGAAAGCCAGCACGGCCAGCGAGGGCCCACGCATGCGCGCCACAGTCGTCTCCGCACCGACCCCTGGGCAACATGGCGGAGCTCTACAGGGGCCCAACGCGGCGGAACATAGACCTATCCCAGAATGAACGCAGCCACGATCAGTAGCCTCCGATCGTGGGCTTGGCCACCGTGGATGCCCCCCCTGGTGTCGGCTCCCCCTGCCCCCCCACCAGGACGGCCCCGCAGCCAGAAGCCCAAGGTCCCGCCAAGTAGGACCATATGTAAACCACGGCGGGGGGACTCGGTGAGCACTCGGCCCGTCGAGCGTGGAGAATAGCCGCGGGGGCCACTTTCAAAGGCCCTGACCAGCGCTGCTGCAACCGCACGGGCACGATTGGCGCCGATTCTCCAGTCACCGGAGAATCGGCGGCCCGGCATCGAAGCAGCATGGCGGGATTCGCGAGCCCCCCAGCGATTCTCCGATCCGGCGCGGGCTCAGAGAATCCCAGCCACCATCTTTCATGCAAGACATTAAACTGAGGCCTAAAAGGTCTTTGTGGGTGGATGTTAAGATGCCATGTCATTATGTCGAGGAAGAGCAACAGAGTTACCCCTGGTCTCCTGGCTAATAATTCAAACGTAGCAGAACAGATTATTGGTCATTATTGCATTGCTGTCTGTGGAAGTTTGCTGTGTGAAAATTAACTGCCACCCTTCCCACATTGCAATACTGATTACATTGCAAAAGTTCTCCATTGGCTGCAAGTACATTGAGAGGTAACATATAAATGAAAGTCCTTCTTTCATTTAGGTGAGGTCTATCCAGAGCTTTATACAACAGTAGTGTAACCTCAATTCCTTAGTATTTCAGTCCTTCTCCCCGCCAACTCTCCATCCCGCCAGCCCCGTATTCCAGCATGGCGCACCCCCACCAGCCACCGGGATTCCCCGTTCCTGCAGCCGGCCAATGGGGGGGTTTCCCATTGTGGCCACCCCCACACTGTCGGGAAAGCCGCGGGTGTGAGTGTGCTGCCGGCGAAGCGGAGGATCCCACCAACGAAGAATCCCACTGCATATTTTCAACAGAAAAAGGGGCGCGCATAGCCTCATAACACTGAAACACATTGCAGGTGGTTCGAGCTGCGTTTTTGTTGGTTAGTTTTCCAGTTCAGTTCACATGAGTGGTTATAAACCTCTTGATGACTTGTAAATGGGATTAAATTTGTTTTTAATGCGACTGAAGTGTTTTGAAATGAAGAGGCACAGTTGATCCTGTTGTTATAAATGTCTGATAAAGCAGCTGGATCATTGAGGAGGCAAATACTTGGCCGCAGATTTCTACATGACAACACATCAATGACCACAACCACAACGGAACGAATCAGGGTATTTCATTGGCTTGTTATAGAGCAGAATTGCTGTGCCACACAAGAAGGTATTAGGATAGCTAACCAAATGCTTAGTTAGAGGTAGGTTTTAAGGAACATCTGCGCGGAAGAAACCTATAAAGGGTGGATGGAATTTTACCAAAGAACAGCAAAGTGCCAGTTCCAACGAGAAAACCGGAGTGAAAGCTAACAGATTTCTTATGGAATCTTATGGCGCTTTCAGAAAATCTTTTCTCCCCATGAAAATCCACTTGACACTCAATGGCATTAGCATTGCTGAATCCCCACACTATCATACTGGGGGTTACCCATTGGCCAGCAACTGAACTGGACCAGCCATATGAATACTGTACCTACATGAATAAGTCAGAGGCTGGGAATTCTGCAGGGAGCAGGGCTAAATTGCTGGCTTTGAAAGCAGACCAAGACAGGCCAGCAGCACGGTTCAATTCCCGTACCAGCCTCCCCGAACAGGCGCCGGAATGTGGCGACTAGGGGCTTTTCACAGTAACTTCATTTGAAGACGACTTGTGACAATAAGCGATTTTCATTTTTCATTTCACTTGCCATTGTGAGTGCAGCTCCAACAACACTCAAAAAGCTCAAAGCCATTCAGGACAAAGCAGTCCGTTTGCTTGCCACCCCATCCTCCACTTTCACCAGTCATATCACTCCACCACCGATGCACAGTGGCAGCAATATGTAACATCTAAATGCAATGCAGCATCTCACCAAGGCTTCCAAACTGATGACCTCTACCACCTGGAAGGACAAGGGTAGTTGATACATAGAAACACCAGCGGCTGCAAATCCTCCCTCCATCCCCATCCCCAAGTGACACAGCATCTTGACTTGAAGTTATATTGCCGTTCCTTCATTGTTGCTGGGTCAACATCCTGGATCTCCCTTTCTGAAGGAACTCTGGGTAGATCACAACACACGGGTCCACAGCAATTTAAGAAGGTTTGAGGGAAATTTGGGATGGACGATAGCCGCTGCCCCAGCCAGCGACACCCTCACCTCAACTCATGAATGAATGAATTTTTAAAAACTTCCAGGTCATTATCACTTGCTGCTTAAAATATTTCTCCCTCAAATCTCTCTGCATCTCTTCCCTAAAGCCTTGAATATGTGTCTCCCTCATTCTTGTATCATCAGCAAATGGATGCAGCTTTTCTTTAGCTACTTTATAAAAACCTGCCATAACTTTGTATATCTTTGTCAGGTTTCCTCTCCATCTCCTTTGCCGTTAAGAGATCACGATCAGCTTGTCCAACCTAACATTTTAGCCCAATGTTTTCACCCCAACGCCATTTTTCAATCTCCGCTGTTCCCCTCCAATCAACTACATTCCAACAATGTTCAGCTCCCCTCCTTGAGCATGCCCAAATCCCATCCAACAATACTCACCACCCCCCCACCCCAGAGAATACTCACACTCATCCCCCCCTTCCGACAATGCTCAGCCCGCTCCTGACTATGCTCACCCCCTCCCTCCCCCACCCCCTTTTTCAACATTATTCAACACCGCCATCACTCCTTATCTCCTGACTGACCTTCCAGAGCATCTGGCTCCTTTGTGGCAGATGTTGGAAGTGTCAACGTTGGCGATTGTGTGTGGTGCAGGAGGAAATCAGGGGGACAGGGAGCAGCATAGGTGGGGGGATGGAGAGCTGGTGAGGGCAGAGTGAGCTGGGAGGGACATGAACATTGTTGGGGGGGAGGTGAGGGGGATGAACATTGCTGTGGGGGAGGGGGAGGGGCATGAGCAGAGGGCACACATTGCCAGGGGATGAGGGAGGAGGTGAACATTCTTGGGCAATGTTGAAGGGAGGGTGAGAGATGTTGGGGGTTGTGGGAGATTGCACAGTATGAGGATTGATGGAGGCATTTAAAAACTTTGAAAGTCGATGAACGGAAGACAGAATTTAAGGGACCTGTCTTCAGTTCATGCAAAAAAAAGGGGGCATGGCTCCATTTTAGTTTTGCTTTGCCACTCAATGTTTCTACTGTGCTCACTGAAGGATTCAAACTGGAGTGAGGACCAGAAGAGCCAATGTAAATCGGTAAGTAGACTGTTGGAATCACAGTCAGCAGCAGCCACTCTCACTCTGCTGAAGACAGGAAGAGCCTTTGAAATGTTAATCTTTATTTCAATACCCATGTATCAAAAAATACTACTGACCTTGGAGAATACCACCGCCGCCCGCCCCTCCCCCAGTCCAAATTACTCTGGCTCGCTGTTTTCCATCCTAAAGCCAGCTTTTTATCCAAGCTGATACTAACCCTCCTATTCAGTTTTTTGAGCAGCCTTTCCTGTGGTACTTTGTCAAACATTTTCTTAAAATCCACCACATTCCCTGCATCGATCGTCTCTGTTAATTCATCGGAAAATTCAATTAGATTCAAGCATGTTCTCCCCATCACAAATCAATGCTGGCTTTTAATTAACTCAAACCTCTCCAATTGCATGTTAATTTTTTTCCCTTTGATTATTATTTCTGAAAGATTTACTCATCACTGATGTTAAACTGACCAACCTTCACTTGCTACGAATGTCCATGGACACTCTTAAACAAGGGTCTCATAGCCAACTTCAAATCTGCTTGCTCCTCTCCTGCATCCACCCACTCTCTGACATCACTGCAGATCTCTAATAAACACCCATTTCTTAAAAGTACATCCACTACAGCTATTTTATAAAAAAACACCCATTTCTTAAAGGTACTCTCATAGGACACCACTCTTCCACTTCAACTCAACTTAATCGGCCACTTCCCGATTTTGTTTCCCCAAGAGATGAACAATTTCTCATTCACAGTCTTGAATATAATCAATGATGGGGTATCTGGAGATCACCCTCTGGAATAGGCCTTTCCAAAGTTTGAGTGAAGAAATTTCTCCTCATCTCAGTACTAAATGATCGACTTCTAATTTGTGCCCCCATATTCTAGATTTCCCCAGACAGCGGAAACAACCTCTTAATGTCTACCCTGTCAATCTCCTGAATGAAGGACTGACAAAGTTTGTTTCTGTCCTTCAAATGACCCTCCACTATATCCAACAATATCTGCCACAGTGTTTACTGTTTCCTGGCACGATATTTTTAATGATTGCGACAATCAGAAATCATCGAGCTCTGTAGAGATTTTAATCATCCTTATATCCTTGTTGTTATTCCGAATCAGATGTTTCTCCAATGTTTTTGATGATCTGGAGATCACAGCTGCTGAAGTATTGAGGAACAAGTGTAACACGTGGTCCATGACTGAGCAGCAGCTCGGGAAGATCCCGGCAGAATTCCTGCTCAATTTCCTCATTTCGGCTGGAATAATTTATGGTGATGGAATCCCAGGCAAGGGGGCTGTGGAATAGGAGAGTAGCGGCAGGGTGGCACAGTGGCTAGCACCGTTGCCTCACAATGCCGGGATCCAGGTTTGATTCCAACCCTTGGTGACTGCCCGCTCCGCGTGGAGTTTACACGTTCTCCCCGTGTCTGCCTGCGTTTCCTCCGGGTGCTCCAGTTTCCTCCCACAGTCCAAAGATGTGCACGTTAGGTGGATTAGCCGTGCTAAATTCCCCCTTATGTGAAGGTTAGGTGGGGTTACAGGGCTAGGGCGGGGGAATGGACCGAGGTAGGGTGCTCGTTCAAATGGTCGGTGCAGACCTGATGGGACAAATGGCCTCTATCTGCACTGTCGAGATTCTATAACGGGTTGGGGAGAGGGGCTTTGTTGCCTTGTTTGGAAAGACAAGATAATGTAAAATTCCTGGGGTGAGATCTATTCGCTGTACACGCTAGTGGGATCTTCCAGTCCCGCTGAAGTCGCAACCCCGCCGTAGGTTTCCCGGCTGCATGGGGTAGATTATATGGGAAAACCCTTTGACAGCAGCAGGAATCCCGCTGGCGGCCAACAGGGGGCTGCCTCCTTCTGCTGAGAACCATGCCACAGGGAGGCCAGACAATCTTGCCCAAAGTGTCTATGCAGCGTCAGTAGAGGGCTTAAAAACACTTTGGGTGGGATTCCCCAGCCTCCAGCCATATGTTTCTCAGCAGCGAGAGGCGGAGCACCATTCACAGGCGGCGGGATTCTCTGCTCTCACCTCTGTCAATGGGAATTCCTATTGAAGCCACTCCGCGCCACCAGGAAACCCAAGGGGTGGGAGCGCACTGCCGGCGGGACCAGAGAAGCCCAACGCCATGGAACGCCAGAGAATTCCAGCCTTTGTTTGGTATTTCTTATTGAGCTGTGTGAAGCCTGTGCTACACATGCATGTCAACATATATACCCTGTCACAACCATGTAAGGAGGGGTAATAAATCGTGTATTCTATCACTCCAGGTCTGACTGGAACAGGGTTGTTTTCTGAATTGAGGTCTTTGCCAATACTGCATGAGTCCCACTATTTAGACGTGCGGTTTGGAAAGAATTAGATAGATTTTCTGTGAGCAAACAAAAAGCAAGTTTATTGAAATCCTTTCCCAAATTAAAAACAAAATTAGGTAAACCACAACCAGAATTAATATGTCACATACGTTCACGAGGGCCCAGGCATACACAAGCACAGATGGGAGAATAAGGGGATAGTTTCAAGACTTTTTACAGTGCATGAAGGATATAAAACAGAAGTGTATATGACTCGCTGTTCTTTGGCTGGTCCTGATGTGGTGATTCCACGTTGCGGCCATTTTATTCAGTTATCTTCCTGGGTGTAGCTGTATGGAGCTGATTTTCACATTTTATTCCCAAAGTTTGCGGTATATTTCTCTTCTCAGGATGGTTATTTTGTGAATCCGGACACAATACTTGCAAGAAACAGAGAGAGAGAGCAAACAGTTTTTACAGCCTGCTTCAGTACAGCACTCTGATCTCCCCTGTTTGCTAACACAGTCTCTTAAAGTACCCTGATGGCTGTATACTCCAGAGAAATTCTATTGATTCATATCTGCTGCACTTATTGTTTTAGAAAAGGTAATTGCATTTTGATGCCTCATCTCAGAAATAGAGGAGAGGGGTCTTTCACACTCCCCATGGGACTGAATGTCTTTTTATTCCAACTCACTTGGTGGGATGAAGGCTGTATAATGTAGCTGCCTGAAAGTCTCCATGGTCTTGAGGGGTTTTCAATCTTTTATAAACAATCCAGCCAGAAAAAGAAAAATCATAAATTGTATCTTTACAAAAAACACATACTTGTCACAATTCTGCCTGTGCATGGTAACAGGAAATGGTATTCCTGGAGATGGTAAATCACACGGATCCTCTGGGAGTTGTTTTAACATGAATTGATATGTTAAGTGAGTTGGTTCAACGTTGAATGCAACTGGATGCAGTGAAACTAGAAACAGGCTTCCAACACAGGAGGTGGTCCAACACTGTTTTATTGAACTTGCTGATTGCTGTACATAATCTGCTGTGGGTTGACACTCTATTAATCTAACTGATAACCTCCTACTGGCTTGACCAGAGTAGCTCTCTACCTCATGGTGATAGTGCTCACTGGCTTGTGCACTCTAACTATCTCAGTAGCTGTGTCCTGTGAGAGAGAGAGAGTCTTAATGCCCTGTGTGCTTAATAGTGGTGGTGCCCTGTCTGGTGATTGGTTGTTCTGTGTCGTGTGTGTTCATTGGTTATCCTTTGTGTCAATTACTGCCTGTCTGCATCTCATTATATACATGAGTGGATATTATAACATCTTGCCTTTTTAAAATAGATTTTGGAACTTGGCGGTATATACATGCATGACTATGTACAAATGGTGAATGAATGAACAGATGCACATGGGAAGGTGTCTATCGTGCAGATACAGAGGAAACTGAACAAAATTTACAAGATTTAAGTCTATAGATTCAGTTTTTGTGGCGGGCGACAAATTCTTGCCGATCGCCGTGGAGGGGGGGGACGCCGGCACCTGGACAGGCGGGATTGCTGCCATTTCGGTAGCCTCATGGACAGGCTGCCAGATCGGCGGCCACGTGGGGTGAGATGTCCTGAGGCGGCAGGATGACATGCGGAGAAGTGCGGTCAGGTGGTTGGCAGGGAACTTTGCGCAGCGCCCTCCTGTTGCACCGTGTAATGGAGCCATCAGCCATTTGAACAATGAAAGACCTGGGGGCAGCCTGTCTGACGACAACAGCTGGGGCTGACCAGCCTCCCTCAGACAACTGGACGCGAACAACATCTTCTGGAGCCAGCGCAGGCAGATCCGTGGCATGAGCATCATACGTGATCTTCTGCTGGTCCCTGGATCGCTGCACTTTCTGCAGCACCATGAGGTGGTCAAGGTCTGGAATATGGATGGCTGGAACAGTCATCCGCAGGTTGCAGTTCATGAGCAGCTGTGCCGGAGACAAACCAGTCGACAGAGGGGTTGCCCTGTATGCCAATAGCGCCAGGTTGAAATCCGAGACTGAGTCTGCAGCCTTGCACAGCAACCGCTTGACAATATGGACCCCTTTTTCGGCCATCCCGTTTGATTGCGGGTAATGGGGACTGGATGTGATGTGACTGAAGTGGTAGGATCGTGCAAAGTCGGACCACTCTTGGCTGCAGAAACATGGACCGTTGTCACTCATTACTGTGAGTGGTATCCCGTGCCTGGCAAACGTCTCTTTGCAGGCTTTAATCACTGACTTGGACGTGAGGTTCGACAGTTCCACCACTTCCGGGTAGCTGGAGAAGTAGTCGACCAAAAGCACATAATCACGCCCATTTGCGTGAAAGAGGTCTATCCCCACCTTGGACCACGGAGAAGTCACGATCTTGTGCTGTTGCAGTGTTTCCTTGGGCTGAGCTGGTTGAAATTTCTGGCATGTTGTGCAGTTGAGGACCATGTTGGCAATGTCTTGGCTGATGCCAGGCCAGTAAACTGCCTGCCGAGCTCTGTGCGACATTTCCCGACCCCAAGGTGACCCTCATGGATCTGTCTGAGCACCATGGTTTGCATGCTTTGGGGAATGACGATTCTATCTAATTTAAGAAGGATCCGCTCAACAACCGTTAACTCATCCTTAACGTTGAAGAACTGGGGGCACTGCCCCTTTTGCCAGCCATGAGCAAGGTGTTGCATCACACGCTGCAGTAGAGGATCTTTGGCAGTTTCTTCGTGTATTTGGACAACTCGTTCATCAGTGGCTGGGAGGTTGCTGGCACACAACTGCACCTGTGCCTCAATGTGGCAAATGAAGTCGCCCTGTTCACAGGGCGTGGTGATGGATCAGGATAGGGCATCCGCGATGATCAGCTCCTTACCCGGTGTGTAGACGAGTTCGAAGTCATATCGGCGGAGACGAGGAAGAATTCGCTGCAGCTGAGGTGTCATGTCATTTAAATCCTTCTGGATTATGTGGACGAAAGGCCTGTGGTCTGTTTCTACCGTGAACTTTGCCAGACCATATACGTCGTCATGAAACTTGACTATTCCTGTCAGGAGACCAAAGCACTCCTTTTCGATTTGGGCATACCGTTGTTCAGTCAGAGTCATGGCCCTGGATGCATATGCGACTGGAGCCCAGGACGAGGAGTCGTCTCGCTGGAGGATCACCGCCCCAATGCCGTCCTGGCTTGCGTCTGTGGATATCTTGGTATCCTTGGTTGGGTCAAAGAACACCAGTACTGGGGCTGTGGTGAGCTTCGCTTTCAGCTCAAGCCACTCCGACTGATTTGCGGGAAGCCACTGGAACACTGTCGACTTTAACGAGATGCCGGAGGGATGTGGGATGCCGTGGTGTGGGATGCTATGTTGGGAATGAATTTTCCGAGAAACTTTGCCATCCCGAGGAAACGGAGGACTGCATTTTTGTCCTCTGGGGTCTGCATAGCATTGATTGCCAGCACCTTGTCAGTGTCAGGTTGCACACCCTGCTGTGAAATGTGGTCACCCAGAAACTTGATAGCGGACCGACCAAATGAGCATTTGGCCCTGTTGAGCTGGAGGCCATTTTCATGAATCCTCTGGAAGACCTATTTGAGGCGAGCGATGTGATCCTCGGGAGTCGTGGACCAGATGATCACGTCGTCCACATAGACTCGCACCCCCTCGATGCCCTCCATCATTTGCTCCATTATGCAATGAAGTACTTCGGAAGTTGAGATGATACCAAAAGGCATGCGGTTGTAGCAATACCTGCCGAATGGAGTGTTAAACGTGCACCGCTTCCGACTGGACTGGTCCAGCTGTATCTGCCAGAAACCGTGGGAGCCGTCCAGCTTGGTAAAGAATTTGGCATGAGCCATCTCACAGGTTAATTCTTCACGCTTCGGGATTGGGTAATGCTCTCGCATTATGTTGCGATTCAGGTCTTTGGGATCAATGTAAGTGCGGAGTTCACCAGAGGGTTTCTTGACGCAGACCATGGAGCTGACCCAGTCTGTGGGTTCCGTGACCTTTGAGATAATGCCCTGGTCTTGGAGCTCCCATAGCTGCGTTTTCAGTTGTTGCAGATTCACTCGAGGTAGGATTGTAAAAATTAATAGATCCCTGGTACCATGATGTGTAAGTGAGTTGGTTCAACGTTGACTGCAACCGGATGCAGTAAAACTAGAAATAGGTTTCTGACACAGGAGATGATCCAACACTGTTTTATTGAACTTGCTGATTGCTGTACATAATCTGCTGTGAGTTGACACTCTAGTAATCTAACTTATAACCTCCTACTGGCTTGATCAGACTAGCTCCCTACCACATGGAGATGATGCTCACTGGCTTGTGCACTCTGACTATCTCAGGGCTGTGTCCTGTGAGAGAGAGAGAGTCTTAATGCCCTGTGGGCTTGAAAGTGGTGGTGTCCTGTCTGGTGATTGGTAGTTCTGTGTCGTGTGTGTTCATTGGTTATCCTGTGTGTCAATTACTGCCTGTCTGCATCTCATTATATACATGAGTGGATATTATGACATGAGTGAGCAGCGGAGAACTGATGTGTTGGCATGGTTAAGTTGGCAAACGTTTGGAGTGTATCAGGAAGCCCGTTCCAAGATTAATTCAGATGGAAGAAGATGGAAGTGAAGGTTGTAGAGTGTGTGTTGTTATTTTCAATATGCAGATATGACTAGCAGCCTTGGATTGAATCTTTTTTGTATGCTTTAGTGAGTGGTTGGGTTTCCTGAACTTCAGCGAGGTGAGGGCAGGTGAGAGCACTCTTTGTGGGCCAGGGGGAATATGAATACTTTCCTCCAGCCTTCCACCACCCCCCCACCCCGCCCAGCTCCCCACAATCTGACCCCATCACATACAAATCAATGTCAACCTGATTAGACACTCTCTGAGATGAAGGATGGGACCCCCCCCCACTCGCAGTTGTTGAGATCAGACTCCTGCACCCGGTACTGGGTCCTGCCGTCCTCGGAGTCGGGAATCCCACCTCCCATCCTCCGGGATCCAGGATGACTGGACCTGCATAGCTCCTCTGCCTCCTCCAGAACCCTCGCTGACCAACTGGATGCTGTCGTGTTAAGCACACTGAGATAACACGGGCTGCTACTGGATGCAGCTATGACTGAAATAGACCCCAGACCTTGAAGTTAGTTCAATTTGATTTATTGAACCTGTCACACAATTAGCACAGTTCTCTGTGAGTTCGACTCTCTGCTAACCTAAGTGTGATCTTTAGTTCCTCCCGCTTCAGGATGGGGTAGTGTTCCCGCATTATATTCTAGTTGAGATCCTTGGGATCAAGACAGATGCGCAGCTCCCCCGAAGGCTGCTTTACACAGACCATCGAGCTGACCCAGTCAGTCGGTTCTGTGACTTTGGAGATGATGCCCTAGTCCTGAAGATCCTTCAACTGTGCCTTCAGGCGCTCCTCCAGTGGGGCCAGGACCCGGCGTGCAGTGTGGACCACAGGCGTGGCATCAGGCCACAGCAGGATCTTGTACCGATATGGCAGAATGCCCATCCCGTCAAACACACCCGGATACTGAGCGTGGATGTTGTCAATGCTGGCTTGAAGATCCACGTTGGGGGAGGTCATTGTGTAGACCCGCTGCACACGGTTTAGCTGCTTGCATGCATGTGCACCGAGCAGGGAGGCCTTGTCTGCTTTGACGATTTCAAACCTTAGCCTTGCGTGAATGCTCCTGTTGAAGACAAGCAGATGGCAGGTTCCCAGTGCTGTGATGGCATTGCCGTTATAGTGCAGGAGCTGGCAGGCTGCCGGAAGGAGCTTGGGTGGCTTCTTGATGAGGTTGAAATCTGACTGTGAAAGGAGATTGGCAGAAGCACCTGTGTCCAGCTTGTACTGGATAGAGCACTGATTTACTTCCATCACCGCACGCCATTCGTCCACAGAATCCACAGTGAGGATGGGCAGGCTCCGTGATGATGTCGGTGAGGCATGTTCACGTGTGGTGATGATGCCCACATGGTAGGGGGCCTCCAGGCAATCGTCCTCTGCATCCGTAATGCTGCCAGGATCAGAATCCTGTAAACCTTGTTGGGCTCTCCGAACGTGCCTGCATTGGAGTTGGGAACGCTGGCCCTTGACTGGTGGTGCAGACCTGCACAAGGCTGCATAGTGTCCAGGCTTCCCGCAATTTAAACAGCGCCTGCCTCTTGCAGGGCAGTGTTTCTTTAAGTGGGCGGTGCCACAGTTCGGGCACATCATGACGTCGCTATGCTCCGTGCGCGTCGCACGTGCGCAGTGTGATCGGCAGACGTTCGCACCTGCGCAGTGTGGTGATCGGCCTCTTCGTTATCCCATTCGCATCGTGCATGCGTGGGGCTCCCGGAAGAGTGCGCGAAATGTCCGCTTTCATCAAGGCTGAGGCGCTGCATCCGGGCGATGGCCTGCACACTCTCTGCCTCGTGTGAGGCCAGTTTCTCAGTTTCAGCTGATTTGTATTGGGAATACCGATTTTTGGCGCGCTCATGCACTGTACATGTTTCAATCGCGACTGGCAGGGTCATATGCTTGATTTCTAAGAGCTGCTCTCTCAGAGGATCAGAGTGAACACCAAAAACGATTTGGCCCTTGATCATGGAGTAAGCAATATCACCAAAGGTACAAGATAACGCTAGTAGACGGAGATTAGTTAGGAAGGAGTTGAAAGATTCGTCTTTACCTTGTAGACGTTGTTTAAATAAACAGCGCTCGAAGATTTCATTAGTGTCCACTTCACAATGACTATCAAACTGGTCCAGGATGGTCTGAAACTTTGTCTTGTCCTGGCCTTCGGTGAAGTTAAACAAGTTAAAGATTTGGATGGCTTGATCCCCCGCAGTTGAGAGGAGAAGCGCGATCTTTCTTGTATCAGACGCACCCTCGAGGTCTGAGGCTTCGATGTACAGCAGAAACCTTTGCTTGAAAGTTCGCCAGTTGGCACTGAGGTTGCCGGAGGTCCGCAGCAGTTGAGGAGGTTGGATCTCCTCCATGGTGCCGGGATGCATTTGCTGGTCGTCACGGAACAGATTGAGGTAAACCACCTAAGGATAGCAGTCTACTGGTACCATGTCGTGTTAAGCACCCTGAGATAACACGAGCTGCAACTGGATGCAGCTATGACTGAAATAGACTCCAAACCTTGAAGTTAGTTCAATTTGATTTATTGAACCTGTCACACAGTTCTCTGTGAGTTCGACTCTCTGCTAACCTAAGTGTGATCTCTCTGTCTGACTGAACCAGACTAGCTCTTAGCCACGTGCTGTATGCGTTACGTGATATATACACCGGACTCACTCTGTAGATGTCCCTTGTGGAAAGAGGCGGAGTGTGAGTGCCTCGTGCCTTTTATAGTGGGAAAAGTGTTTATCCCAAGTGTTCTGCCTGCTGATTGTTTATGTCCTGTGTTCATTAACTGCCTGTCTGTATCTCATTATGTGCATATCTTCATATCATGACAGATGCCAAACCTCCGACTCAGGCGTGACATCCAGGTGGGAAATCTGCCATTGACTGAAGCCACATCTTGTAGAGTTCAAACTCTAATCTATAGATCAAAACCAGGCCCATGGGTATGAGATACACGCACCCTGCACTGCGTCTGTCAAACAAGACAAAAACAGTCCCTCCCTGCAGCACCACAACCCCCACCCTTAGAGTGAAATGAGACTGAAAGAGAATTTGGGGTAGGAAACAAATACCAACATGTTGATGCTTTATCTCTGGGTCACACTTCCTACTAGTGTCCCCCCCCATCCCTCCCAGATCCCCCTCAGAAGGGAAGATCAATTAAATGTTCTTCATGCTTTTATATGTCACCTTCCCGTTGGTCTTCCCGTACAGCTCTTTCACAATAAATTACTTTCGGAGTGCAGTAAATATTGTTATACCAGTAAACATATCACTTATTCTTTGCAAATCCCTCAAGCAACATGAAGAAAGGCCAGTTAATTGTTTTGTGGGGGTATCAATTGAGGGGGGAATACGAGTCAGGAAAACTCCTCGCTAAAATATTCAAAAGTAGTTTAAATGATGAAAGGATCCCATTGTGCTTTGCTTTAGCATTTTATTTTGAGAGTGAATGTGGAAGAAAGGGAAAGAAAGGGGCAGCATGGTAGCACAAGTGGATAGCGCTGTGGCTTCACAGCGGCAGGGTCCCAGGTTCGATTCCCCTCTGGGTCACTGTCTGTGCGTAATCTGCACATTCTCCCTGTGTCTGCGTGGGTTTCCTCCGGGTGCTCCGGTTTCCTCCCACAATCCAAAGACGGCAGGTTAGGTGGATTGGCCATGATAAATTGCCCTTCGTGACCAAAAAGGTTAGGAGGGGTTATTGGGGATAGGGTGGAAGTGAGGGCTTAAGTGGGTCGGTGCAGACTTGATGGGCCGAATGGCCTCCTTCTGCACTGTATGTTCTACGTTCTATATGAACAAAGGCAGCTTGGAAACTCAGGAAAAAAACTGAGAATGGTGAAGACCCAGGCGAAGAAATTTCCCATACTGAGGTAAAAGGCAGTTGGCAAGACATCCTTGAAGGTCACTTGGCTTACACATATAAAGCACAATAAATAAAGTTTGGAGAAGAGAGATAATGGCTGAAAGGTTCTCTGGTCATCTCTTAAAGCAAGGGCGATGCTTGCCACAGAGTACATCCATATTTTAACGCCAGGAGGCTGGTGCTGCAGCTACTACACAGTTCTGGCTGACCGAAGAATTATCCCACGTTTACCACCTAAAGGCCGAAATGGAATGACTTGCAGTCTGATAATCAACCAGTTTGGCCATGTTATGAATGCATCTTCTGTGGCCAACAACTCCCAGCGTTTGAACACAGAGCTTCTGCCTTCGAGGCAGGGACTCTACCACTGCACAACGAGACCTCCAGCTGAAAGATTAAAATACCTCAATACATGACCTCAGCAAATATGCACTTATACATACTGTTGTAGATGTACCTCAAGATAGCCAAATAACATAAGAATTGCACTTTTTCCTTTAAAAGTTGGAATGTTTTTGGGACGGTCAAAGTTACAACTCTGATCAATTTCAATGACATTTTGTGGAAGTAACAGTTTACATTACTTGCTTGCTGTGGACTGTGTATAAAACCAATGCTGTTATTAGTCAACGTATGCTCCAGCTTGTTGTTGAAAATCATTTGGGCCTGAACACAAGCAGAGATTTTATTGCTGGAATAACAACCTTATGTTACGACCATAACCATGGGAAATCCACTAATACTGTTCGCTATAATATTTCTTCTTTAATATCCAACTTCTTCTTTCCTATGGCCGCGTTTAGAGTAACAACTATGATTTTACATCAAAATGGTCAGGCCTGGATAATCCGTCAGGAGTGGTGGTGTCTGTAGTGATATCATGGTTGTGTCTGTCGTGATATCATGGTTGTGTTGTAATTCACCGACTGACCACTAGGAGTCTCATTAGTGTATAAGTGAATGTTAGAGTCAGGTGACCTCAGACTGACTGAAGAGCTGGAAACGAGAGGTTGCTTGTGCATGTTAATACTGTTTAGCATTGAATTTACAGTGCAGAAGGAGGCTATTCGGCCCATCGAGTCTGCACCGGCTCTTGGAAAGAGTACCCCACTTAAACTCACACCTCCACCCTATCCCCATAATCCAGTAACCCCACCCAACACTAAGGGCAATTTTGGACACTAAGGGCAATTTATCATGGCCAATCCACCTAACCTGCACATCTTTGGACTGTGGGAGGAAACCGGAGCACCCGGAGGAAACCCACGCAGACACGGGGAGGATGTGTAGACTCCGCACAGACAGTGACCCAAGCCGGAATCGAACCTGGACCCCTGGAGCTGTGAAGCAATTGTGCTATCCACAATGCTACTGTGCTACCCACTGTTGCTTTGTACATAGTTGAACCACAGTTAATGTTAATAAATCATCTATAGCTTTAGCTAAAAGTGTTCTTGTAATATAAATCAGGCCATCCGACAAGAACATTACACTGTCTTACGCCTCCTTTGTATTTATGAGTCAGTCATTGGGTTGTTAGGCTTTCCATAGTCTATTCTGAGTGGCCACAGTCGCAACAAGGATAGTTTTTCATTTCCTATTTGTGCATCACATATCCGCACCTGCTATGGTTTGTACGGCTGTGGTTTAGGGATGACCATGAGCTTCAGGGAAGATTGAAGCCAGGGACCTACCATGTTGGGTTTTTTATGAGTTGTTTGCTTGTAACTTCTCGTGAGGACCATTCATAACACCCAACTAACCAACTGGAACAGGCAATGGGACTCAAATGTTGGAACAAAAGGTTAGTCCAATGTTCTAAAGTGTCAACCTAGTTTGGCAGTGGGGCTTAAACCCATAGGGTGGGATTTTCCGTACCCCTCTCCCTGTAGCATGTTTTCCAGTCCCACCGCTGTCAATAGGGTTTCCCAGTATTCGCATCCTCCGCTGTCAGTGACCCTGCGGCAAGGGGGTGTTGGGGGAGGTCACTGTTGACGGGACTAGAAGATGCCACTGGTGGGAACGGCCAAAGAAATCCCACCCATTACTTCTAGCTTAGAAGCGAGAAGGCTATCAAAGTAGTCAAGTCGACATGTCACTGAGGATCTTCTGCCTGACTGGCTGACTTGTTACTGCAGCTGGAGTCTGCGAGTGTCAGCATTGTTGGAGGTGAGCACCCAATCACTTTGATTGGCAAGGGCAGCGAATAATGCATTTCAGATGACAAACCAGATTCGCCGTTCACTCACTACAAAGTACAAAAATATTTTCTGATTAAATCACCAACTGTTCCGAATGATATAAATCCTGACAGATGTCACTCTTTCCACTAGGTAACTGTGACAATGCCAATAATACCAGTCTGCTGTTGTATAATTGCAAATAAGTTGTGAAATAACTACCATCCTTGAAGTATATTATTATGTATGCTACTTTCGGGAGCTGCTACTTAATTGTTTTCTAATATAGCTGTATAACTGTCCCTTTAGAGACTGGTGCAGTACAGTGACATGTTTGCAGAGGTTCACAATATGCTGATGTCTCAAAGTATGCACTGTGCTGACAGTGCAAAAAATTGAACAGCGTGCTCCTATCATTAATTAAAGTTGTGCTGTGCGGCAAGTTAAAGTGTGTGGGCCAGCCTTTGATTCCAAACTCAAGTTTTAAAACTCCTACCATTGGGGAACCATTAATCAGAACCCCAGACAGAGGGATGGAGCAAGAAAATTGGGGAGGCCATTCATCCAACTATGCTCTGGGCGACCTTCACCTGAATAGGTAGATGCCAACGTTCAATCACAGTCTGACAACATAGCCCATGGCCGGGATTCCCGCACCGGGTCGGAGAATAGCCAGGGTGGGCGCGACAATCGCGCCATGCCGCTCCGCCGGCGGGCCGCCGATTCTCCGGCGACCAGAGAATCGGCGCCAATCGCGCACGCGCTGTCGCCATTGTGCCAGTCGAGGACCGTTGAAAGCGCCCCCCCCCCTCCCCAGTGATTCTGCTCACACGACGGGCCAAGTCCCGAAGGCATGGGTTACGTATAGTCCAACCCGGCGGGACCTCGGAGTTCTGGCTGCGGGGGCCGCCCTGGTGACGGGGCGGCGAATCCACCTCCGGGGGGGTCGTCCACGGTGGCCTGCCCGTGATTGTGGCTTACCGATCGGCGGGCGGGCTAATTCCGGGGTGGCGCCTATGTTCCGTGCCGGCCGTGGTGCACATGCGCAGACCCGCGCTGGCCGTGTCGCGCTGGCTTTCGGCACCGGAGCAGTGTACAGCACACCGGCGCTGTTCTAACCCCTGAGGAACAGGGGTCCAAACCCCTCCTGGGTCTGGAGGCCTGTTGACACCGGCGTCGCTCGCACCGGTTTTGACGCCGGCGTCAACACTTGCCCGGGATTTCAGAGAATCCCGGCCCTGAAATCTCATAGAACTAGGTAGAATCTGCAGCACAGCAACAGGCTATTTAGTTTGCGAGGTCCAAGCTCGTGTTAATCCTCTACACAAGCCTCCTCACAACCTACTTCATCTCATCCAATTAGCATATCTTCCTATTTCCTCCTGCTAATATACTTAGCGAGCTTCCCCTTAACTAGATCTATCCTAATTGCCTCAACTTGGTAGCACATGTGGTAGCAAATTCCACATTCTAAGTACTCTCTGGATAAGGGAGTTTCTCATGAATTAGTTATTGGATTAATTAGTGAGCATTTTATATTTGTAACCCACAGTTTTCCACTCCCCACCAAGTGCAAATATTTTCAGTCTAATAGACCTTGAAATTCCAGGGGAGTTCTTGTAGTCTCCAACACCAGTGACAGAGTGGGAACCTGCCGGAGCTCAAGGGATGGGACCAAAGCCCAGTTTTGTTTTTCTCAGAGGTCCAATGGTCCCCACAAGAGCTACAACAGAATCCTTCTGGGATTGTGTGGCCAGATGTTCCACTGTTCACTTTAACCACAAAAACAAAACCTGATAACCTTACAACCATCTGTGCAAATTCCTGTTCTCTGCCCTAAATCTTTTACATTTAATCAACATTTGCTCACGCTAGTCCCCTAATCACTGGAAGTTTCAGCTCTTCTGATCCACTCCATCACAATTTTAACATCTCTATCAAATCACTCTTGAATCCACTTTAATCTAATAAAAGCGGGTCAATTGTTCACGTTTATTTTCTTTTGAGTTCTTTGATCCTTGTGAATCGATGCCAGGGCCCATCTCAAGTATCTCAGCATCCTTCCTGCAGTGTGGAGTTTTGCACATTACTCTAACAGTGAGATTAGTATGGATTGTCCTTCACCTCTTGGTCTAAAGACTTGCATTTTAGTAGCTTTTTTATGGCCTTGTCCTTGTGCCATGTCAAGAAGACGTGAAAGGAAATATAATAATAATCGCTTATTGTCACAAGTAGGCTTCAATGAAGTTACTGTGAAAGGCCCCTGATCGCCACATTCCGGCGCCTGTTCGGGGAGGCTGGTACGGGAATTGAACCCGCGCAGCTGGCTTAGTTCTGCATTACAAGCCAGCTGTTTAGCCCACTGTGCTAAACTAACCCCTAAAGGTAAACAGCATGATCCTGTACCCCAGAATTGAGACAGGTTGGAGTGTGCTAAACCAGCCCCATAGAAATAATGGGCAGGATTTCCAATTCTTCCCGCAGTGGTGAAAGTGGCCTGCCATTGGCCAGCGATGGGCAATGGGGTTTCCCGTTCCGTGCACCCCCCTCCCCCCTTTCCGTTGGGAGGCCCACGGTAGAGGTTCACCATCGGCAGGACCGGAAGATCCATCGGCGAGAATGGTCCATTAAGATATATCTATATCAACCAGGATAATTAATTAATATTTCTTCTCAAATATAATGGACAAACGTGTCATACTGACTGAAGCCATGACTGGCTATGATTCACATAAAAGGAATTTCTAGCCTTCAAAATACCACAAAAACCTTGTTTTCACCAAAGAGGTGTGAATAATAATAATAATATTTTAGTGTCACAAGTATGAAGTTACTGTGAAAAGCCCCTAGTCACCATAATCTGGTGCCTGTTTGGGTGAGCAGGTATGGGGATTGAACCCGTGCTGCTAGCCTTGTTCTGCATTACAAACCAGCTGTCTAGCCCACTGAGCTAAACCGGCATGATGTAATGTGCCCTTGAGTGCCAAAATCAAATTCCAAAGAAATTCACAAAGGTCCCTTTATATATCTGAGGCAAAGCCCTGGCCAATGGAGATGATCCGTCTGTGAGGACAAAGGACCTGAAACTTCTAGCAAATGCATTAATGGATGAAACATTAACCATCTCAAAAATCTAAACCAGAAATGTACATCCTTTGTCTAAACCAAGGGCAAGAAGTGGGAGATACATCACCTGACCCTGTCCCTAAGCTGCTAGATCCTGTAAAATGTCCTTGTGAAGCTAAAAGAGGCAGTCTGTCATCTTCCATCAGCAGAACAGAAGCATAACTAGAGCTCATCGGCCATTGCTTGGCCCTCATCTACATTGTTTCCACTGGAATGTCTGAACTTCTGTATCAGTTTCACTAAAAAGCCAATTAATCTCTACATGCTTCTCCCATCGTAGAAATCAGCGTGACTTGGAAAGTGAATTACCCCATATCAGCTTCAGCCTGCTAACCTCTCTGGAAGAATACACCAAAGGACATTTGATTCTCGATTCTGGACTCACATGGAACAATAATTCTTATTTTGTCTGTGGCCTTTGCCCTGTACCTCTTTCTTTCCCTTTCTCCTTCTCTTATCATATCAATGCAAAAAGGGAGGTTGCAAACTGTCTTCCCACATTTTTGAGTGTGTGCAATCTAAGGGTCCTTCCTGTTTATTTCCATATTCACTCATTCTTTTATTTTGCTGTCATCATTTATGATCCATGGGTGATTCATGGACATGTGTCTTTAAGTCAAGCAGCAGAGAGAATGAGGAATCCAGAAGTTAAAGGAGAGAACACTCTGCTAGTCTCTGCTAGTTTGAACAGGAGCCTCAAACTATTCGGCACAAGGTAGAGAGGTGGGGTGGGACTCGGTTTGATTGATTGGCCGGTGGCCAATTCATTTGCCAAAAGGCTGTATCCTGCACTTTAACAGATTCTGCCTGAGTGGAATGATTTTCAGAGACCCAAGGGGCTCAGATCGATTCTTGGGAGCACAGGGCCAAGGTCTCTCTCCCTCTCCTCCTTGTTTTTTCCAGAGAGGCTGTATTTCTGAAACTACAGAGACCTGAATGAATCTACAGTAAAACCTCAAACTGAAAGCAAACTTTGAAGTGGAGGACGGTGCTAAAAACTACCATCTAAACCAAAGACTCTTTTTTCCTTTCTTCCTTCTTTAGCCCTTTCTTCCCCCTCTGTTTGGCCGTCTTGTGTGTGTGTGTGTGTGTGTGTAGAGGATGGTGGCAAGTTAAAGCGGGGAGTTAGGAATAATAAAATAGTTAACTGATTGTATTTTATGAGTATTTCATTATAATCCTTGTTATATACAAATTGTAATTGTGTTTAAACTTACAAACCGGGTGACTGTAATTATGGGGCAGCCAAGGGCCAAAGACTTTGGGTATTTTTCAAAGAATTATTAGTTAATTCACTTACGTTATGACTCTGGGTCAAGTGAGGCTGGAATTGAACACCTGGTGCCTTGTGTTTTGTACTGCAAATACGCCCAAAGTATCAAGTATCATATCATTGTAATAACACAACACAAAAATGTGTTGGATGTTGCCCACCTATTTAAGCCCCCTGATCTTGTGTCTCTGCTCTTTACCAAACTGAATGATTTTGTCTACTAGAACGGGAAAAAACAGGGAGATGTGAATGCTGTTAATGGCAAGTGTGCATTGGCGGGAAAGACACCATTTTCAGAGGCTGCGTGGGGGAAATAGGCTGAGGGTGAGTGTGAATGTTGGCTGTTATGATGGGGATGTGTGATGCCTGCACAGAGTGGAATGAGTGGAGTCCGAAAGTGTGTTGACCTGCGGAGTGCTGTGTGGGAGAATGCTGGGCAAGTCAAAACGTTGGTCTTGGTACCTGAGATTGTTGCTGTCATTCATTCTTCCTGCCCTCCTGAGGTCCTGGATTTTCTTGCTGCACTGTCACTAGGTTAGAGGGTGCGGCCTTCTGCTGCCAACCTCCTCAGCCACTTCCATCAATGCCTGATTGGTTAAGGAGGTTGACCTCTTCATCCTGTACTTGGGAAAGCCCAGCCCACAAGAAGCCCTCAGAACCTGCAGTAGGACCTCCAGGGAAGAGCGAGAAACCCAAGGAGCATCCTTCCAAGGTCTCCTCTCCATTTGTTCTGGTTGCTACAGCAGCAAAAATCCAATACTGGCGAACTTTTATGAAACAGGCGATGATCCCGTTAATTAGAAGTCCACTAATATTATGCCAATCTCATTACCATCATCAGGCAAGCACAGATTTTGTGTGTTCCCCTCCCCTATCACTTTGAATGGGCATGGGTTAAATGTACAAGCAATTTCTGGGCCCATTCTTTGGCTGTGCAAAATTTTTGTCTGCAGAGCCGCAATCAGAAACTGACTGTTAGAATGATTAGTTCAATGTAATTTGTGAATAGAAAAAAGAATTGACAGTGGGAAAGAAAGATGAGGTTAAGAGAGAGAGATAACGGATGGAATATTCCACAGCCCGACGCCGAAATCTAGTTTGGCAATTGGGCGGAGAATGGCTCCCGACGCCAGAATCGGGCAGGCGTCGGTTTGACGCCGGTTCAATGCTCTGGCCCCTCCAAATCAGCGTCATCGGCACATGCGCCGCGGGTAGTTGCAGCCCCTCATCAGCCGGCCCACCCGCGATGCTTCGCCCCGGTGGGCCGAGTTCCTGATGACGCGAGCCACATGTGGTCCCAGTGGTGAGGAACCTGGGGCGACATTCTCCGACCTCCCCGCCGGGTCGGAGAATCGCCGGGGGTCTGGCGTGAATCCCGCCCCCGCCGGTTGCCGAAGTCTCCGGCACCGGATATTTGGCGGGGGCGGGAATCGCGCCGCGCCGGTTGGCGGGCCCCCCCCCCGCCGGCGTAAATTAAATCACCTACCTTACCGGCGGGACAAGGCGGCGTGGGCAGGCTCTGGGGTCCTGGGGGTGGGGCGCGGGGCGATTTGACCCCGGGGGGTGCCCCCACGGTGGCCTGGCCCGCGATCGGGGCCCACCGATCCGCGGGCGGGCCTGTGCCATGGGGGCACTCTTTTCCTTCCGCCTCCGCTGCGGTCTCCACCATGGCAGAGGTGGAAGAGACTCCCTCCACTGCGCATGCGTGGGAAACTGTCAGCGGCCGCTGACGCTCCCGCGCATGCGCCGCCCGGAGATGTAATTTCCGCGCCAGCTGGCGGGGCAACAAAGGCCGTTTCCGCCAGCTGGCAGGGCGGAAATTCCTCCGGCGTCGGCCTAGCCCCTCAATGTTGGGGCTCGGCGCCCAAAGATGCGGAGCATTCCGCACCTTTGGGGCAGCGCGAAGCCTGTCTGATTGGAGCCGTTTTGGGCGCCAGTCGGCGGACAGCGTGCCGTTTCCGGAGAATTTCGCCCCTGGTGTGCCGGCTGCGGACAGCGCCACGACACTCAGCTGAGATCTGTGCCGATGGCCACGGAGCCTCTGCTAGGGCTTGTGGGAGTGGTCGGGGATGGCCATGAGGTGGGCTGCGTGGTCGGGGTGGGCGATTAGGCAATTCAGCACGGCCGGCACCATGTTTGCTGGCGAAACCGATGGGCGTGTAGGCGTGCGTGGCTGCAGCTTGTCAGTCCTGCGCATGTGCAGACCCCGACGGAACGATTCTCCGGCCTTTTTCCAAGCGATCCACAGGTGCTTCATTCAGCGAAGGTGCTAGCCCCTGACCGGTAGCGGAATCGGTGAGGGGTTTGTGCCGATTTTCCCATTATGTAACAGCACGGATCCTCCATTGGCGCCAACACTTAGCCCCAGGAATGGAGAATCCAGCCCATTAAAAACCAGATATAGATAGAAATAATTAAAAATAAATCAATCTAAGTTTTTGTTCAAGTCAGTTAGCTCAGTTGGCTAACTGGCTAGAATAAGGTGCTAAATGATGCCAACTCCAGTGGTTGACTCCCTGAACCAACTGTGATAGTTCGTGGAGGTCTCCCTCTATGCCTTGCCACAGCATGATGTAAAAGTAGTGCCCTGCAATCTATTAAAGTGTTTGTTTCTCTCTAATACAGAGAGATGCCTATGGCTCCTCATGGACTGTGGCCAATTACTATTTCTTCCACTTTTAATATATCTCCAGCAATAATTAAAAGCTGAAGGAATGAGAATCCATGCTACTAAGAATAAATTCTCAGAGACAGAGAGGTTGTTTGGAATTAATTAAAGCATATCATGTCATTAAAAATTCTCTTACTGTGGAATAGAAAAGTAGTATTTTCTGGCATGTTCAGTAAGCAATTCGTGTTACTCCATGGATTTTAAGTCTGAATTTGTCAATGAGATACCAGTGTAGTATAGTTCGTGGAGCAGCATGGTAAAAAAAACCCTGCTGATTTCCACATTTAATTGCACATATGTGGTTGTTAGGTGTAACTTTCTGATTTACTCGATGCTCAGTGCTAATAGACTCGCCATTACTACTGCAAAATGTGGGCCAATAATTTGAGTGCAGCAAGCCATCACCGTTTGTTATTTTCTCCTTACTCAAGGAGAAAATTGAGATTAAAAACTGCTGTAAAATCCAGAGTGTTTCACTGCAACCCTTTTACTTATCCTTGCTCCCTTCCATAAATTTGTTTGGCAGTTGAGCCTAAATCATGGTCTGGAGTAGTGTTTAACTGCTACCATCCAAAGCTGCGGGTGTTTGTGTGAGATATGCGATTAAAAACCTTTGAGCCAGGCTTCTTCTCTCAGTCCCTAGGCCTGTTATAAATTATCCAGAGACTTTGGAAGTAAAAGATCAGACTGGGAAATTGGGGGCAAAGTTCTCACTAAAAGAAACCTCTGAGATGCCAGGACCAAAAATATATATTTAAGAAGGAACTCCAAATATGTAATACTCTCAGGTCTCGAATTATTTGAGTGA
Source organism: Scyliorhinus torazame (assembly GCF_047496885.1). Lineage (NCBI taxonomy): Eukaryota > Metazoa > Chordata > Chondrichthyes > Carcharhiniformes > Scyliorhinidae > Scyliorhinus > Scyliorhinus torazame. Next base: position 296,653,476 of record NC_092712.1, read on the forward strand.
GTTTGGACATTTTTAAGGGACTGATGGGAATGAAGGGGCCTCTGGAAGGTTGGGGGGGATGAAGGGTGGGGGTCCAGGAAGTGGGGGGCCCCTCAACAACCCCATAGCGGAGTGTCATTACTTGGGGAGGGAGGTAATGCCCAGGGGTGGGTGCTGTCGGGTGACGCTCAAGCTCACTTACAGATTGGGACACCCTTTCAAAATGGTGGCTCAATCTCTGAGAAGCCGGTCAGGCCAGCGCGTTCAGCTTCCCAGTGATGAAAATAATTTGAAGTTGGTCGAGCCTGGGGAGAAACCCCGAGGGGCCAAAGAAGTGACTAAGTATGGTTAGATAGTGGTGGCAAACTCCCAGCCAAACCTGCCTAATATGACACAAAGATCATTGCCAGGAATCCACCCATCAGTGGAAAATAATTATTTTCCATATGCGATTAGAGAAAACAATGGGGCTATAGAGGTGGTAACTTCAAAATGGAGGGGTAAGGAAATGGACTCATACCTGCCAAAAGCGAACTCCGCAGGATAAATAAGATCAAAGGGAAATAAGTAGTTTAACCATAGAACTAACTAAAGGAAAAGAGAGAGGCAGCTAACAAAGAACTGCATCAAACCACATAGTCTCCCAAAAGATGCAGCCAGCATCCCGCTTTGCTGAAACTGAAGACTATTTCCGAATGTGGCCATTTTAATCTGCTTGTGGCAATTATTTTCTGGATTTAACTCATGAAGTTACTTAAAATGTGATGTTGTTTGGGAAAAGGGGTGTCTCAGAGTTCAGGTAAATGTAGGTACTTGGGGACCAAGGGATAGTTCCATGTAAAATTGTGTGTGTATAGTCATCAGTATACTTAAGTGTCGTAGCATACTGTAGTCCTTCCTATTGCGTGTGTCTGTGCTTTTCTTTGATGTTCATAAATATTCTTTATTAATTGTTCACACAACGACGGTCTGTTCCTCACTGGGTTGTACATTGTTCCTCACATTGTATCAACAAAACGCATACACCGCGACAAACCAGTGTTTCAAGTATTCCTTCTGGGTTTTGTGATACCCTCATATTTAACACCAGCGTGGTTTGTAACAGTGAGATTCAAGGATACGCATCCAAGGTGGATGGATGAATTAAGGATACAGATCATCCTATTGGATGGGGGAAATAGGCTCAAGGGGCAGAATAATCTTTTCCTGTTGCTATGTTCCTCTGTGTTTGATCCCCAACTCAGCCAGAATTCTGTAGGCTACATCGTGCCGTGTACAAAGCCCAAGCACCCATCAACCTGTTCTTGCTGACCTCCAATCACGCCCTTCCCTAGTTACTTTTCTTAATAGCCATACTTCCCCAACAACCCACTGTCCGTGTCCACACCCTTCCCTCCCCCCAGCTGCTGCAATTTCTTCAATTCTATGGCATTGACACTCCCAGTCTTCAAATCTAATGGTTCATTGTACCATTGTACCAATGCACGGTAGCATTGTGGATAGCACAATTGCTTCACAGCTCCAGGGTCCCAGGTGCGATTCCAGCTTGGATCACTGTCTGTGCAGAGTCTGCACATCCTCCCCGTGTGTGCGTGGGTTTCCTCCGGGTGCTCCGGTTTCCTCCCACAGTCCAAAGATGTGCAGGTTAGGTGGATTGGCCATGATAAATTGCCCTTTGTGTGCAAAATTGCCCTTAGTGTTGGGTGGGGTTACTGGGTTATGGGGATAGGGTGGCGGTGTTGACCTTGGGTAGGGTGCTCTTTCCAAGAGCCGGTGCAGACTTGATGGGCAGAATGGCCTACTTCTGCACTGTAAATTCTATGAAAACATTTAAATATGGTTACCTGGATCACACTCTGAGAGGGCGTGATCCATATCGCTCCGGGCGTCGTGGGGCGGCGACTAGCGTGAGATTTCGTGCCTGGCAAGAGGCCTGGTTTGGGCCTCTCCTGTGTCTCACCCGTCGCGCCTGCGCCTGACCTGGTGGTTCAATTGCGTCCAATGTCTCATTTGCAGTTCTCCTGGTGGAACTCCGGTTATTGAATGTGGAATGGGATAATAGCTAAGGGCGAATTATGAGGTTTTGATCTCCAAGGTTCGTCCTGAGAGTTTCTTTAGGCCAGACTTGCAGATTGGACGGCTCTCTCGGCTAGTCCGTTTGGTGCTGGGTGGTAGAGCGCAGTTCTAATGTGTTTAATATCGTTGAGAGTCATGAAATCTTGAAACTCAGCATTTGTGAATACAGTTCCATTGTCTGCTACCATGGCTTCAGGTAATCCATGAGTTGAAAAGCATTGGCCTAATCTTTCAATGGTAGCGTGAGATGTCGGTGACTTCACCTCAGAAATGGCCATCCATTTAGAGTGTGCATCAATCGCAGGTATAAACTGCCCAGGAATGGACCAACGAATGGACTCGTACCCATGGCTGACCAGGCCTTTCCCATTGGTGCAGTGGAGCTGTGGCGGGAGATCTTTGTTGCAGTTGGCACTGTTGACAGTGCTTGACTAGCTTCTCAATATCAGCTTCAATACCAGGCTACCACACACAACTCCTGGTAAGCAGCTTCATCTTAGAGATGCCAGAATGAATGCTGTGTAATTGAGTTAGGAGCAGCTCTGTGTCTGGTACAGGAACGTCGACTCCTGAGTATGATGCCACCCTGAAAATTCAGTTCATTCTTGCAGATGAAGAATGATTTAATTTCCTCGGAAACGGGCTCATTTACCCGCCCTGTTGTAACTTGACACCACAATGGATGTAGTCAAATGCCTTGTTTAAAAGAAGGAACTTCGTCATCTAAATAAATAACAATAACAGCAATAACAATGAAAAGCTGGAGCAGTACTAAAACAGGTCTTGCTAACAGGCGACTTCTTGCAGACTTCAAAATGACCACCCAAAGTTTGCACATGCTCAGAACCCACTACAGATATCAGTAAAACAATTACAGAGGAAAACAAACACTCTGTGCTCAAAATGACATTCTTTAACACATCCTGTAAAAAAAGTTTCTCTCACTTTGGGTGGAAGTAGATCTCGATTGGTCCAGTTCCTGATCCGCTTCGCCAAAATTAGCAATATGTCTAAATGCCATGATGGTTTCTTGTGGTACTGGAGTATGCGTGATACTTCCTTGCGAGGGTAGGTGGTTAAGAGCATCCACTATGTGTGTTGCAGTTTGGTGCTTGAAAGTATATATATCGGTGGACAGAATTAATGCCCATCATTGAATTCTTGCTGAGGCAATTGGGAGGATAGCTTTGTCCTCCTTGAAGAGACCCAAGAGCGGTTTGTGGTCAAACATTATGGTAAAGTGTCTACCATGTAAGTACTGGTGAAATATTTTGACACCAAAGACTATTGATAGTCCTCCCTTCACGATTTGTGAGGAGTCTTTTACGGCCTCTGAGAGGCTTCTTGTCACATGCCCTATCGGCCATTCTGAGTTGTTGTCCATCTCATGGGACAACACTGCACCAATATCATGTAGAGAAGTGTTGCAGGTCAATATCAGTTCTTAAGATGGGTCAAAGTATACTAACAGGTTTGAGGAATGCAGCAATTGCTTTACTCTGTCGAAAACTTCCTCCTGGGGAACCTTCCAAAACCAACGATGGGTTCTCTTTACCTGAATACGCAGAGGGGGCCAATTCCACCAATAAGTTTGGTAAAAAAGGTCCATAATAATTCACCAGCGCCAAAACGATTTTGAGTTCAGTTGTCTTTGTTGTGGCAGGTGACTCCTTTATCGCCTTGACCTTGTCTTTCATGGGATGTCATCCTTGTGCATCTCCATGGTGCCCCAGATAGTTCACGTCAGTGGCTTGAAAGGTACACTTCTCTTTCTTGAGGCGAACTACAGCCTCCTGAAATCTCTTGAACACCTCATCTAAATATGCTAGATGCTCGCCCTCTGTCGAACCAGTTATAAGGACATCGTCAAGGTATATTGCAATCCGCGGTAGCCCCTGTAGCAGACTCCCTATTGTCCTTTGGAATATTGCATGTGCTGAAGACACGCCAAAAAGCAGGCACATGTACTGTAATAGGCCTTTTTGCGTGTTTACCGTGCCTTCCCAATTTTGCCTAATCCATCACAGAAGATGCTCTTGCATTTTGTTATCAGTTCGGGCAGTCTCCCTTCCCGCACTAGAAACTCCTGGCTTAATTCAACTTGATTCCTTTAAGTCCATTGCGGCCGAGAAGGCTTGGTCCATCACCCGTCACTATTATCACTGGGAGCTGGGTCCATAGCTTACAGGTACCATTGTGGAGCCTTTTATTTTTATTCCTTCCCCCCGTATAAGTCTTTAACTTGGCAGAAGTGCTCTTCATGTTCAATGGTTGCTTTCCGTCTCTTAGGGACTGAAATCTATGCTCATCCATCACAATGGCTGATGCTCCTGTATCCATTTCCATCTTAAGAGGCTTCCCATTTACATGGAACGTTACAGTAACAGAATCTGTCTTGCCTCTTTTTTGATTGAACAGAAAGCGAACACCAGCTCTTCCACATTGCGATCTTGAGTTAGCTGTGCACTGGTTTATCAAATGTCCTCTTTTGTGACAATAAAAACACTCAGCCTCCTGAAACTACATGATTCAGGAGTGTGGTTACCTCCACATCAATAACATTCCACTTTAAGCATTACTGACTGATTGCCTATTCCATAACTTTTTGTTTCGTTGGTGGCTGCAGTTGTTTCTCACTTCGCGGCTGCTTTGGTGGTTTTGGCACCATGGGTTTCTGCAGTTTCCTGCCCCAACAGTTGAACGGCACCATTTGAATTGATGCATTCTGCAGCCCTTGCGCATTTTTTCAGCGCTTTCTGTGGCTGGCACTGTCTCCATTGCGCGCTTAAAACTTGTGTTGACCTCTGCAAGCAATCTACGTTGAATGGCGTTGACAAATGTTGAATTCTTTACCCGTCAGTCTGGCCTCAATAAAACTCGAGATGGATTTGTAGGCATAGTATTATTTATTTTTAACCAACTTGCAAGTCTGACTCGCTTCACAAAAACCCAGAACACAAAATGCCTCCTGGGTCTTCCGAACCGAGTGCTATTGGAGACAAAGGAATCTCTACAAATACATTCAAATGGCATCAAGTTTCACATACATGATTCCCATAGGTCATCCTATACCCCTCCTGACCTGGCCATACATCCTAATTGGCTCACTTCTCATTCCTTAACCCTGGGCCTCTTGTTACCCAGCATCCATTTCCCCTCCTCTAACAGACACCCCTCCCCCCTTCCTTGCTATGCTTGCTGAAATCCTTTGTCCTTTGTGAACTCACTAGAATTAAACTGGCCTATATCTACATTGCTGTAACCAATATTTAAACTTACTATTTTATATCACATTCGTCATTCCCTCCTTTTATCATTTCATGATAACCTATCTATTCAATCTGTAGCTACGGCCCCTCATCTAAAAAGATTTGTCGCTGCATTTCCAATTCCTGTTGTAGTCCCCCTTCATCCGCTGCACAGTCGTGGATCCTAACAGCCAAGATTCTAGGGGCGTCTATCTGATCCAGTGCACCCCACATTCTACCCATCATGCATTTAAGGATGGCCAGGCCCACAAAGATGCAGCCGAGTGCCACTGCTAAATACATGGCCATATTTATCAACCAGTCCTTCCAACCTCCAAATCCCCAGTTACCCCAAGAGCCAGGGTCCTGCATTCCGTCCAGGTGATCCCGTATGCAATCCATAAATTTAGTGATGTTAGCGGTTAGGTCTTGAACTCCCATGATGCACTTGCACTGCATTATGGCGCATACCCCACCCTCACGGGCCAGAAGATAGTCAAGAGCATACCAGTTCTGCATTGCAAACAACCGCAGTTGAGACAATTCCTTGGTTATTGCCCCGAGTGCTCCCAAGATTTTGTTTCCCAGGATGGTAAGGCCACAAACAAAATAATTCCTATCACTGACCGCCAAGGAACCCTCCACACATCCCAGTGTCAAGACGTTCAGAATTCCCCACCCGGCTGAGTGGCCCCGGTTGGGTGCGAGAACCTGAGGTTTTTTCCAGTTCTCGCAGAATTCAGCTGAGACTGCCCGGCGTGCTAACTGATTATGCAGTATCCACGCAGAGGGGCAGGGGACTGTGGTAGGGACTAGAGTCCCGATAGCAATTTGGCGAGGAAATGGGGGTGACAAAACTTTGGTCGCTGTGCCATTGAAAAAAAAGTAGTATCCTTGTTCCGTGTACAGGCTGCATAGGGATCCCCCAGTAGCCCAGTTTATCCAGCTTTGGAACGCCCATTCGGGCCTCCCAGCAATGCGGAAAGCCCTAGTCCCAACAGTGATATGAGAGACATTCGCCCAGCCACAAAGGAGCTGGAGGCCGGCGTTCAATGGAACGCAGGTGGTGTTATAACAGACGCATTGGCCAGACGCCTGAGTGATATGACACCTCCTGTCCATACAGGTGGGGAACAGACATGTTATATTCGTTTCCACCCCTACCAGCAAACAGCCGTACCCATCACTGCTGAAACAATTCTCGTACGACCGGGAGTCTCTATTGGGAGTGAAGTGGCTAGGTATGTATGCCCTCCACCGTTGCAGCCTATCATACTGTGAGTGGGAATTATCCCGAGGAAGGGGAAGGCAAATAACCGGTGGTGCTGAACCCGGATCGTAAGGAAGAGTGACTTGCTCGGGCGGTGGCTTGGAACGCTGACAATGAACCACCGTTTGGGGAGTGCCACAAAGCGGTGAAACAGAAAATAACCTAGACACCGCTGCGGGGTTTGGGTAGCGGACAACCCGTCCCTGGCCATACAAGCGGTGGTAAATCTGGGAGAAGAGATTCATACTACCCGGGTTTTCCTCAGTCTGGGCCCTAAATGAATTAAGTGTATCTCCTGATAACCTACGTTCTAGTTGTACTCCCCTCCTTACTCGCACCGTCCTCTCTCTTGTCCCCCTCTCTCTCTCACAACCTCTTCCTACCCTCTCCTGACGGTCTGATTTTACCTTTATGGCACCAATCTTAACACATCCAAAATCAAATTTACATGTACTCCAAAAACAAGGCAATGTCCATGTAATGTTCCCTTCCCATCGCCGGGACCGGTGCAATTGCTTCATGAGTCCTGCATTGTCCGTTAACCTGATGACCTTCCATGAGTCGATACCATGTCCTCGTATATGGGGGCAGCGAAGAACATCACCCCTGCATGAACGAAATGTCCTTGTAGTTTGGTTGGGGTTACAGATGTAGATGATATTTCCCTTTTCCATGTCCGTCACCGATGTCACTCCAAGCGAGGCGAGGCCGAAGATTACACAGGCGGTGCGCAGCCACCCCATCATGCTTCACACCTGTAAAACAGCGCTGGGGAAGGGAGGCAGGTTAGTAACCGACCCTTTTACAGTGGTAGAGGTGGCCCAATTTACAGTGGTAGAGGTGGACCCAATTTACAGTGGAGGAGGTGGACCCCAGCATTCCGCCCCTCCACATTAACTGCAGTGGGTGTGGTAAGGAGAACTTGGAAGGGCACCTCCCATCGCGGCTCAGACTTTTTCCGAGTCCAATTTTTGACCATGTCATAACTACCGGGCTGCACTGAAAGTGAGCTAGGTAATGGGGGCAGTGGCGGGTGAGCCGCGCGGACCTGGCCATGGATCTCCTTGAGGACCTTAGTGAGGGCTAGATCATAGATGGTAATTTCTTCAGTCATATGGTGAAACTGAACCAGTCTGGGAACATGCAGGTTCCAGGGTGTTCTAAGGGGACTGCCATAAAGGATCTCGGCAGGAGAGAGCCAGGCCGGTCTCGCAGGTGTAACCCGCAGCTGGAAGAGGGCAACGGGGAGCAACTTAAGCCATGTCAGTCCCGTGTCTGCTCTTAATTTAGCCAATTTAGTTTTGAGGGTCTGATTGTGTCTCTCAACCAACCCGGCCGCCTGCAGTCTGTACGCACAGTGTAACTGCTGGCGTATGCCCAACTGGGAGCAGAACTCCTTGTTAATCTGACCAATAAAATGAGGCCCATTATCAGAACTTAACTGAGCTGGTATACCGTACCGGGGAACGATTTCCCGCATCAGAATGTTAACCACAGTAGCAGCTTTATTATCGGTAGTCGGATACGCCTCGACCCACCTGCTGAACACATCTGCTGAACACAATGACCAAAACATATTTATAACATTGACACCTTTCTAACTCAATGTAATCCATTTGGAGCGTCTCAAAGGGACCATTGGGCAACGGGGTTTGCCCCATACCATAAGGGATACCTTTGCCGGTGTTATATTGCTGACAAATCAAACACCGATTACTGATACTCTGGGCCAACCCCTGCATTTTAGGGTGCCACCAAGTGTCCAGCAACAAATCACTAGTCCCCCGAGCCCCACAATGAGTTGCAAAGTGTACACATTCGATGACCCATAAAGCCAGTACATCAGACATACAAGTCTGATATGCTGGCGTGGTCCATAAAGAGGAAACAGAATCATATGTACAACCTAACCGTTTCCACATTTGTTTATCACTCTCAGGAGCGTCCTCCTGTAACCTTATGACGTCATGGATGGTTGGCATTGGCTTGTCAGAAGCAGACCTATTTATAGCAGATCGTTTAGTCTGACTTAACATTTTAGGCACCACCACTTGCTGAATTTGCGCGGCTGTCCGCGCTGCACAATCTGCTTGTTCATTACCAACGTCAACTGGGGTCTTACCGTTTGTATGGGCAGCGCATTTAATGACGGAAATCTGCGCGAGCATAAGGATGGCCTGCAGTAGGTCATTAACTAAACACCGGTGGGATATTTCCGTGCCGGCCGAGGTAAGGAATCCCCTATTCTTCCAGAGCTGTCCGAAGTCATGAACTACCCCGAAGGCGTATCGGGAGTCAGTATAAATATTTACCTGACGATCTACCCCAAGCATACATGCACGGGTAAGGGCAAAAAGTTCTGCTTGTTGGGCTGAATAAGGGGTCTGAAAAGCGGCTGCTTCTAGGATCAGACCATCCTGATCTAAGATTGCGTAACCAGTCTCCGGCCAGTGGGGCTTATTAATGCACTGCCATCAACATACATAATCATGTCAGGTTGTTCTCACGGAATATCGCTCAGATCGTCCCTTATTGTGGTAGTTTCCTGAATCAATGCTAAACAGTCGTGGCCAGGTGCGCCTTCATGGACAGGCGGACCGCTAAGAGAACCCTCGGCTAGGATATGATCAATTCCAGCCCCTCACCCACTCTCCGACTCGGAATTGCAACACAATTGAATTCACCAATAATTCTGTAAAAATACCCAAACGTCTTTGACCCGTGGCTGCCCAATAATTACAGTCACCAGGTTTGTAAATTTAAACACAATTACTTTTTATTAATAACAAGAACTGTAATTAAATATGCAGCAAATACAACTGGCTAACTAGAATCATAGAATCATAAAATCATAGAAGTTTACAGCATGGAAACAGGCCCTTCGGCCCAACCAGTCCATGCCGCCCAGTTTTTACCATTAAGCTAGTCCCAGTTGCCCGGACTTGGCCCATAACCCTCTATACCCATCTTACCCATGTAACTATCTAAATGCTTTTTAAAAGACACAATTGTACCCGCCTCTACTACTACCTCTGGCAGCACATTCCAGACACACACTACACTCTGAGTGAAGAAATTGCCCCTCTGGGCCCTTCTGAATCTCTCCCCTCTCACCTTAAACCTATGCCCTCTAGTTTTAGACTCCCCTACCTTTGGGAAAAGATGTTGACTATCTACCTTATCTATGCCCCTCATTATTTTATAGACCTCTATAAGATTACCCCTAAGCCTCCTACGTTCCAGGGAAAAAAGTCCCAGTCTATCCAGCCTCTCCTTATAACTCAAACCATCAAGTTCCGGCAACATCCTAGTAAATCTTTTCTGCACTCTTTCTAGTTTAATAATATCCTTTCTATAATAGGGTGACCAGAACTGCACACAGTATTCCAAGTGTGGCCGTACCAATGTCTTGTACAACTTCAACAAGACGTCCCAACTCCTGTATTCAATGTTCTGACCAATGAAACCAAGCATGCCGAATGCCTTCTTCACCACCCTGTCCACCTGCGACTCCACCTTCAAGGAGCTATGAACCTGTACTCCTAGATCTCTTTGTTCTATAACTCTCCCCAACGCCATACCATTAACTGAGTAGGTCCTGGCCTGATTCGATCTGCCAAAATGCATCACCTCACATTTATCTAAATTAAACTCCATCTGCCATTCGTCGGCCCACTGGCCTAATTGATCAAGATCCCGTTGCAATCCTAGATAACCTTCTTCACTATCCACTGTGCCACCAATCTTGGTGTCATCTGCAAACTTACTAACCATGCCTCCTAAATTCTCATCCAAATCATTAATATAAATCACAAATAACAGTGGACCCAGCACTGATCCCTGAGGCACACCACTGGTCACAGGCCTCCAGTTTGAAAAACAACCCTCTACAACCACCCTCTGTCTTCTGTCGTCCAGCCAATTTTGAATCCAATTGGCAACCTCACCCTGGATCCCGTGAGCTTTAACCTTCTGCAACAACCTACCATACGGTACCTTGTCAAAAGCTTTGCTAAAGTCCATGTAGACAACGTCTACTGCACTGCCCTCATCTACCTTCTTGGTCACCCCCTCAAAAAACTCAATCAAATTTGTGAGACATGATTTTCCACACACAAAGCCATGCTGACTGCCCCGAATCAGTCCTTGCCTCTCTAAATGCTTGTAGATCCTGTCTCTCAGAATACCTTCTAGCAACTTACCTACTACAGACGTTAGGCTCACCGGTCTGTAGTTCCCAGGCTTTTCCCTGCTGCCCTTCTTAAACAAGGGCACAACATTCGCCACTCTCCAATCTTCAGGCACCTCACCTGTGGCTGCCGATGATTCAAATATCTCTGTTAGGGGACCCGCAATTTCCTCCCTAGCCTCCCACAACATCCTGGGATACATTTCATCAGGTCCCGGGGATTTATCTACCTTGATGCGCTTTAAGACTTCCAGCACCTCCTCCTCTGTAATATGCACACTTCTCAAGACATCACTATTTATTTCCCTTAGTTTCCTAACATCCATGCCTTTCTCCACCGTGAATACCGATGAGAAATATTCATTCAGGATCTCACCCAACTCTTGTGGCTCTGCACATAGATGTCCTTGTTGATCCTTAAGAGGCCCTACTCTGTCCCTAGTTACTCTTTTCCCCTTTATGTATCTGTAGAATCTCTTTGGATTCTCCTTTGCATTATTTGCCAAAGCAATTTCATGTCCCCTTTTTGCCCTCCTGATTTCCCTCTTAACTCTATTTCGACAATCTCTATACTCTTCAAGGGATCCACTTGATCCCAGTTGTTTATGTACGTCATATGCCTCCTTCTTCTTTTTGACCAGAGTCTCAATATCTCGAGTCATCCAGGGTTCCCTACTTCTACCAGCCTTGCCCTTCACTCTAAAGGGAATGTGCTTACCCTGCACCCTGGTTAACACATTTTTAAAAGCCTCCCATTTACCAGCCGTCCCTTTGCCTGCCAACAGTCTCCCCCAATCTACCTCTGAAAGTTCCTGTTTGATACCATCAAAATTGGCCTTGCCCCAATTAAGAATTTTAACTCTTGGGCCAGACCTATCATTCTCCATAGCTATCTTAAAACTAATGGAGTTATGGTCACTTATCCCAAAGTGATCCCTCACTAACACTTCTGTCACTTGCCCTTCCTTATTTCCCAAGACGAGGTCAAGTTTTGCCCCCTCTCTAGTCGGTCCATCCACATACTGAATGAGAAATTCCTCCTGAATACACTCAACAAATTTCCCTCCATCCAAGCCCCTAATGCTATGGCTGTCCCAGTCAATGTTGGGAAAGTTAAAGTCCCCTACTATTACCACCCTATTATTCTTGCAGCTATCTGTAATCTCCTTACATATTTGCTCCTCAATTTCCCGCTGACTATTTGGGGGCCTGTAGTACAGTCCTTTCAAGGTGATCTCTCCCTTCTTATTTTTCAGTTCCACCCATATAGACTCAGTGGGCGAACCCTCGGATATATCCCCTCTAAGTACTGCCGTGATGTTCTCCCTAATCAAAAATGCCACTCCCCCTCCTCTCTTACCTCCTGTTCTATCCTTTCTATAGCATTTGTACCCCGGAACATTGAGCTGCCAGTCCTGCCCCTCCCTTAGCCATGTTTCAGTCATAGCTATAATATCCCAGTCCCATGTGCCCATCCATGCCCTGAGTTCATCCGCTTTGCCCGTCAGGCCCCTTGCATAGAAATAAATGCAATTTAATGTAGACTTTCCTTGCTCTCTGCCCTGCTTTCTCTGGTCATGCTTTACACACTCTCCCTTCCTGCCTTTTGTTTCTGTCCCCACTGACTTCCTACATCGGTTCCCATCCCCCTGCCACATTAGTTTAAACCCTCCCCAACTGCACTAGCAAACACACCCCCGAGAACATTGGTTCCGGTCCCACCCAGATGCAGACCGTCCGATTTGTACAGGTCCCACCTCCCCCAGAACCAGTCCCAATGTCCCAGGAATTTGAAACCCTCCCTCTTGCACCATCTCTCAAGCCACATATTCATCCTAGCTATCCTGTCATTCCTACTCTGACTATCACGTGGCACTGGTAGCAATCCTGAGATTACTACCTTTTGAGATCCTACTTTTTAGTTTAACTCCTAACTCCCTAAATTCAGCTTGTAGGACCTCATCCCGTTTTTTACCTATATCGTTGGTGCCTATATGCACCACGACAGCTGGCTGTTCACCCTCCCCCTCCAGAATGCCCTGCAGCCGCTCCGAGACATCCTTGACCCTTGCACCAGGGAGGCAACATACCAACCTGGATTCTCGTTTGCGTCCGCAGAAACTCCTGTCTATTCCGCTTACAATTGAATTCCCTATCACTATAGCTCTGCCACTCTTTTTCCCGCCCTTCTGTGCAGCAGAGCCAGCCACGGTGCCATGAACCTGGCTGCTGCCACCTTCCCCTGGTGAGCCATCTCCCCCAACAGTTTCCAAAACGGTAAATCTGTTTTGGAGGGAGATGACCGCAGGGGATCCCTGCACTGCCTTCCTACTCTTCCTCTGTCTGTTGGTCACCCATTCCCTATCTGCCTCAGTAATTTTAATCTGCGGTGTGACCAACTCACTGAATGTGCTATCCACAACTTCCTCAGCATCGCGGATGCTCTAAAGTGAGTCCATCCGCAGCTCCAGAGCCGTCAAGCGGTCTAACAGGAACTGCAGTTGTACACACTTCTTGCAGATGAAGGAGTCAGGGACACCAGAAGGGTCCCTGACTTGCCACATCTCACAAGAGGAGCATGACACGGGTCTGAGCTCTCCTGCCATGACTTAAATCTGAAGTTAAATTTGAACTACACTACACAGCTAAGAGAAAGTCAAAGAGAGAGAAATCACTTACCAGTCACAAGCCAATCACTTACCTGCTGGCTGTGATGTAATTGCTCCCGAGACTCCCTCACAGGTCTGCTTCTCTGCACCTCCTTAAGATGAGCACCAAATTCCCTTAACTAGTTAATTAATTTACTTAATTAATTGGATTTTAAAAAAAATTGGGGGGGGGAAACTCAACCACAAATACCAAAAAACACAGCCCTCACTCACCTCTTACCCGAACTCAGCCTTACCCAAACTCAGATACACTCTGTTTGCCTCCAGCACTCTGTTTCTATAGGCACTTCAGCCACACCCTTTGTATCCTTCCTGATTTACAGTCAGCCAATAGGCCTGCTCCCGGAAGTGAACTCCCGAAACTAACAGCTGACCTGCAAGGTAAGGAAGTTGTTAACTAACTTTCCCCCACCTGTTACACACACAAGCAAACAAAAACAGAAGGGAGGAGAGTAGTTTAAAAAAATTATAACAAAAGTAAAAGATTTGTTTCATGTGCTTGTTTCTAACACACTTTGCTTCAATCCAGGCTTTTAGTTTGATGTTTTCACTGTAGATTCATTCACTCAAATTCTTTAAGTTCAGAAATACATCAACTCACAGCCTTTCTGGAGAGAGAGCTAGAGAGAAGAGATGGAGCAGGTCCTCGTCCCTGTGTGTCGAGCTGTCAACTCTGCTTTCCGTAGGTCTCTGGAAATCATCCCACTCAGACAGGATCCAATCACCACCTGTTACTGCATTGAATGCAACCTTCTGGCCAATTCATTGGCCACCAGCAACCAATTGAACTGAGACTCACCATCTCTGGGTGACCCTCACACTCTGGAGCTTAACTGATGGTCGCGGTTACAATTGAGCCTTCACTAAACTCACAAGCGGAACTCGGGTGCAAATAAGGTTATATGTCTGAGTTCCGCAAACACTTAGAAGAATTGCTTTGAATTTTGCTTCCTCCCCTACTTTGTTTGCTTGGAAATAACACCCAAGGCACTTGTTGTATTGTGTCCAGTCCCCCGTGGAGGAGTCAAATGGGTCCATTCACCCAAAGCAAGACATTTTGGTGAGTACCCTTTTGTTCAGACTTTGATTTAAAAAGGATCATCACAGGTGTCAGGCCAGATGCAGTGTCAGGATAATTTATGCTCGTCACCAGATGTAAAGATGCACTTGCACAGCCTTCATTAATTGACACAAAAAGGATTTATTTGTTATGCAGCAGCCTCATGTCTGTAGCAGCTCACAAAATGTCTCTACCTAGGAGCTACTCACACCAGAGGGGATTCAACACTCTGAGTCCCGATTGGCCGTTCAGGATCTGCTATGTTGCCCTTAAAGGGACAATCACCACAGTCGTTCAGATGTTTGCTTGTGCAACATAGGGGGTGATTTAAGTACGTATTCTCCATCCATCAGAAAATCTGTGCGTGCTTAAAACCCTGAGAGAATTGAAAAACACAGGCAGCGGGATTCTCCGACCCCCGCCGGGCCAGAAAATCACCGGGGGGCGGCGCGAATCCCGCCCCGATGCTGGTTGGCGTATTCTCCTCCGCCAGTTTTTGGGAGGGGGGCGGGGTTCACGCCACGCCGGTCGGGGGCCCCTGGTGGTGGCCCTCCCGGCAATTCTCTGGGCCTGATGGGCCGAGCGGCCATTCATTTATGTCCAGTCCCCCCCCCCGGCGTGGGTTAGGCATGGTCCCACATGGCGGGACCTGGTATGTAAGTCGGCTGGGGCGGTCCTCGGGGGGGGGGGGGGGGGGCAGGGGGAATCCGACCCTGGGGAAGCCCCCCACGGTGGCCAGGCCCGCGATCGGGGCCCACCGATCTGCGGGCAGGCCTGTGCCATAGGGTCACTCCTTCCTTCCGCACCGGCCCCTGTAGGGCTCCGCCATGGCCGGCGCGGAGAGGACAACCCCCAGCGCATGCGGCAGAATACGCCAGCCAGTCTGTGCATGCGCGGAACCGCGCTGGTGGTTCCGGGCATGTGCGAGATCATGCCGGCCCTTCGGCGCATGCGTTGTAAGGTGTGTGGGAGGAGGTGAATACTGATAGTCAGCACAGGGCGGGGGCAACTATGACGTTCCTGAAAGGGGTCCCATCAAAGGCCAGGCTGCAAGGGCAGCGTGGGGTTCTAAGGAATGGGTTGCAACTCTGCCTCATTAGGAATGAAGCTCCTCTCACTTGGTGAAGCACAACTGAACAGTACATGGAACTCCACACTCAGGAGCAGTCTGAGGACCATGGGATTAAGCCGTGTTGAATTTCTATTCCACTTTTCATGGGAAGTTTATCTGTCAGGAATTAGTGTCTCGGGCTGTGAAATGGAAGAATGAGGGTGCCCACTCAAATTGTACTTGTCATGCTAATTGCACGCTTCACCCTAACCATCTGTGCCTCGCCTGCCACAAGATTCAGTAATCTGTCTGATATTCCCAGAGTTGGGAAATGTCAGGAGTAATGTGCCAGTGAGAATTAGATGGCAGAGGCACCTAATCCTGGTGGAGATGAGAGGGACAGCGTGAGAGGGGCGGGTGTGAGGTTCAGTAGAGGGGCCTCACTAAAGAGGAAGTACATGGGTAGAGGTCCCAGAGGAGTGAAGGGCTGAGGGTCAAATCTTTCTCATGAATCCTCACCGCTCACTTTTGTGTCATTCTCTTTTCAGTGCCTCATTGCCTCTAGGTTTCATTCTGGAGCCTGTCGAGCTGGCATTTCTACTACTTACAATAGAGCAGCAATAGACAGAGAGACAAGTGGTAAAAGACTACGACCAGCACCCTGCTAATGAGGGAGAGGTTGGACCGAAGCTGTTCCGGGAGCAGCACGACAGAGGGTGGATCCCCATTGGAGACTGTACTGGTCAATGGTATTCCGACGTCAGATGTCAGAGACA
This sequence comes from Scyliorhinus torazame, assembly GCF_047496885.1. Classification (NCBI taxonomy): domain Eukaryota; kingdom Metazoa; phylum Chordata; class Chondrichthyes; order Carcharhiniformes; family Scyliorhinidae; genus Scyliorhinus; species Scyliorhinus torazame. The sequence continues at coordinate 296,669,794 of NC_092712.1, forward strand.
CAATGCCGGAGAAGAGTTTGCCTATCCTAGTGGTGCTGGGCCACCTTTGTCATGCCCTACAAGAGTTGGCACCACATGGAATGGGAGGACACTCTCTGCCCATGGCCCGTAAAGTGCCGGCCACTCTGAATGTCTGTGCGAGTGGCTCATTTCAGGGCAGCACCAGTGATCTGTGTGGCATCTTCCAGTCAGCCGCATACAAATGCATTAAGGAGGTTACAGATGCCCTTTATGCCAGGGCCCATATGTATATCAACTTGGACTGGAAACAGGAGAGCCAGGATGCCAGGGCCAAGTGCTTCGCCCGCTTTGTAGGAATGACCCAGGTGCAAGGTGTGATAGATTGCACCAACGGGGCCCTACAGTCTCCATGGCATCATGTGGTGCCAATTATGAACCACAAGGAATTGCATTCCCTCAATGTCCAAATAATTTGTGACCACACAATGTGAATCATGCAGGTGTGTGCCCCTTTCCCGGGGCAGGTGAAAGTTACATCTTGGGGTGCTTGCAGATCCCAGACATTTTGAAAGAGAGCAGTTCTGGAAAGATGACTCCTTGGGAGCAAGGGATGCCCGATAATAAGGTGGCTAATGGTGCCAGTGCAGAGATCACAAACTCAGGTGGAGACTCGCCACATGAGGCTCATGCTTCAACGGCATGCTGGTCGAGCAGCCGATTGGACAGCTGAAGATGCAGCTCCGGTGCCTGGGCCGGTCAGTGGGTGCCCACCAATACTGTTCCAGAGGGTGTCCCGTGTAATAGTGGCCTGCTGCGCTCTCCACAACTTGCCGCTGCAGAGGGGAGGTCAGCTGGTCCAGGAAGAAATGGAGGAGCGTCACAGCTCCTCGGACGAGGAGGAGGTCGAGGACTACGGCTTGGGCCAACCTGTGGAGGAGAAGAAGGAAGGACCTTGGGTCATGGCCAGGGCCCACATGGGCTGGTGGGATAGGGACACCCTCATAGCCTCTAGGTTTTGAGATGAGCAGGACTAGAGCTGAGGGATTCTTCTACCTTGGGGACTGTTATCTCATCATTAGGGTGGTGCCAGCGGTAGGTTTCCATGAAGGTGCTCGATTCCATGAGCTAGGCACTAAAACCATTGGACTGACTCTTGAGGAGAATGATGATGACTTGCATTGAGGACAGAGTGATGCTCCTCTCTTCCTCAGCAATACGTCTGACTCCTGCCTGACAGAGAGCTGAATGCATCCTGCCAAGGAAAAGGCTTATCATGGACGCGAGATGCACTCTCAACTGCAACACCCCCCTTCGAGGTCAGGTGTCCTGGTGTGTTCCTTCAACTCACCTCCGGGGTGGGTCAGCCTCTTCTACACTTTGTCAGCCCGTGGCATCCTCACCTCTGGAGAAGAGTGGCTGCAATGCGAGGCTCGAGGTTTGATGCCGGCAGCAGCACAGCTTTACTGAGCCATCAGTGTGGGAGGTGGGAGAGACATAGCGCTGCGGGCGGCACAGTAGCAGTGGTTAGCACTGTTGCTTCACAGCACCACGATTCCAGGTTCGAATCCCAGCTTGGGTCACTGTCTGTGTGGAGTCTGCACGTTCTCCCCACGTCAGCGTGGGTTTCCCCCAGGCGTTCCGGTTTTCTCCCACAAGCCCCGAAAGACGTGCTGTTAGGTATTTTGGATATTCTGAATTCTCCCTCTGTGTACCCGAATCATGGCGGAATGTGGCGACTAGGGGCTTTTCACAGTAACTTCATTGCACTGCTAATATAAGCCTACTTGTGACAATAAAGATTATTATTATTATTCTCACACTGGGATGAAGCACCAAGTGTGCGAAGGGTTCGAGGAGTATGGTGCCACAAAATGACAGGGAGGAGGATCTGCTGGTGAACAAAGTGATATTTATTGACATGTACTTTTTTACATGTTAGTTAAGACCTATCTTACCTACGGCCTCTGCTCACCCGTGCCCACTAGGTACCTACAGTATCTTACTCATCCTAAACCTCACACTACGTCTCGGTGTTTCCCGACAGCTGAGGTTGAGGCTGTCTGTTGCCTTCCATACCCTGTTGCATGAAATGGGCGTCCCTTGGGGGGGGGGGGGGGGGGGGGGGTGCGGGCCTTGAGGGTCTGGACGTACTTTCGGGCAGCACGGGTATTACAGTGCTGCCCTCCTCAGTGTTCAGGGTCAGAGGTGTATGGCGCACAAGGAGGTTAGTGTCAGAAGGGCTGGACACCCCCAGACCCCACCCTGGGTAGAAGACCCCGGGCTGAAATCCTGTCAATCCTCTTCCCCTCAGGTGCATAATGGCCCCTGTCTTCCCCCAGAGGAGAGAGGGGTAATCAAATGAGATCCAGAAGCTCTGCCATCTTCTGACGCAGACACTCATGGATTCCCAGCCCTGCATTAGGGAGCTCATACCCTCAGCCATGGAGGTTTTGAGATGAGCCATGGAACGGACAGCCCCCGCCATAGAGTGCACGCCCTGCACCAATGTTTCCAGTATGGATGTCACCCTCGTAGTGTAGGCCTCGTTACGTTGCATTGACGGCACCATCTCCTCGGTCAGAAGGCGCTTGGACTCCTCCAATCAGCCTTGCAGTTCCAGGATAGATGCTGTCAATCCTGGCTGATCTCACGACTCAGCCTTTGCAGTTCCATCAGGTCGGGGACGACCGGACCCAGGGGCATATCATTGACAAGGGCTCAGCAGAGTCTTGGGCTCTAGCATCCATCCAAGCGCTAAATGCCTTGTTCGTCCCTGCTTCCACAAGCTGTGGATGATCATCGGTGAGGGACTCACCATTGAATGACCCAGAAGCCTGCCTACCAATTAATCCCACTGAGCAGAGAGTATCTGCACTTGTGGAGGGTATAGGTGACGCCTCCTCAATGATGTTGTCCGGGAATTCCCCCTCTGAGCTGCTGGGTCTGTGGTTCCCAGGAGGCATGAGGATGGTCCGGGCTTGTTTACTGTTGTCTTCCGAGGGATTGGTACATCACGGGGAATAAATGTTGCCAGGGTCACGATGAAATGGCCACGCTGCACCCGAAAGCCAGCTGCACAGCATGGCCGATAGAAGCTGTGAGACCACACTCCCGGAATCCATCTGGATGTTGCAATGTAAATCCCGCCCACAATGGGCGGGATCACTTATTAGCAAATCAGTATCTTCAAGCAAAACAGCTAGTCCCACTTTAATGTGCAGATTCACGAGTTACCTGAGCCGTTGAGACCAATCTCCTTTGTCTCACAGAATTCAAGGAGCGCCGTTCAGTACTGGTCTCCAGAAACATGAACCAGATGGAGCGGCACTGGTGGGGGTCTCCGAGGAGATTGGAGGCCCCTCAATGCATGCCCTTTGGGCAGAGTGGTACCCTGGCACTGCTGGTACTATGTTGGCACTGCCAGCCTGGCACCTTGGCAGTGCCACATGTGTGGCAGCCTGGCACCGACAAGGTGCACAGGTGGCAATGCCAGCTAGCATGGATGCTGCTGGGGTACCAAGTTGGCACGGCCAAGGTGCCAAGCTGGCATTTTTGTGTACTGGTGATTGGGCTGGGGTGCCTGGTGTTGGGGGTGCGGTGGGGAGGGTGTTCGGGCTTGGGGAGGGTCAGGGGTAGCATCGGGGATCTCGGAGATCAGGATGCCATTTAAAAATGGCGTCCTGGACACTTGCTGTGCTGAGGAGTTCTGGCAAGGGGAGCTCCTCAGTGAACAAAACGGTGCTATGTGTGGCCTCGGCTGCGCGTTCCTCGCTGAGGCCTCTTATCCAACATTAGTGGTGTTTTATAGTGAGCACCAGGAAATGCGCTCGCTATGGGACTTTGTTCCCTTTTAGTAAAATCTCACCCCAGATGTTTACTCACGTGAGGTTTGAGCAATGACGGTTTGTCCTTAGGTTTCTCACTTTAGCTCGCTGTCCCCACTTCGCCATCAGCACAGGCGCTTCCCCTCGGCCAAACCTATGCTCTTTCTCACGGGCGTGAGGGTGTGGAGCTCCAGTATGATTCCGGGTGGCTGTGCCCTTTCACAGAATCATAGAATTTACAGTGCAGAAGGAGGCCATTCGACCCAACGAGTCTGCACCAGCCCGTACAAAGAGCACACTACTCAAACCCACGTATCCACCCGATCCCCGTAACCCAGTAACTCCCACTTACCCTTTTTTTGGACACGAAGGGCAATTTAGCATGGCCAATCCACCTAACCCGCATATCTTTGGACTGTGGGAGGAAACCGGAGCACCCGGAGGAAACCCACGCAGATACGGGGAGAACGTGCAGACTCCGCACAGACAGTGACCCAAGCCGGGAATCGAACATGGGACCCTGGAGCTGTGAAGCAACTGTGCTAACCACTATGCTACCATGCAGCCCTGTTCGCGCTGGTTTTCCTCGATTTTGTCTTGCGGCAATACAGAGTGTAGGTGGTATTCCTGTCAGTTCAGAAGGTTCTGCATTGGCATGCACGGGACTGGAGTGGGAGCAGGAATGTGAGCAGTAGATTTGAGACTGTGAGGTACCAAGGGTGGTTGGGGGCCTCGGGAAAGAGGGTCTCGAGACTGGTGGGCAATCAGCAAAGAGACTGGGAGAGAGATCACCTTGGAGGTGCGAAGGGTGGGTGAGGGGATGCATTGAGAGACTGAAGGTGGAAGACTTACTCTGACCGCACGAAGATCATTCATTTTATTACAGCTCTGCTGCCCCCTCCTCTTCTGCAGTGAGCTGGCACTGACTAATGCCGCAATACCCTCCCAAGTGGGGGTTGACACTTTGCTGATGGGCTGCTTCCTGGAGTGCGGACTCAGGACTCCTGCCTCTGCTAGACTTCATCTAGAAGTCTGGTCAGGCTTCCTGGCTGCCATCTCACCTGCCATGGATCTGCAACAACTGCTGGGCAGGCGATATTATGGAGCTCCCCAGTGATTGCTGCGATTACGTTTCCCTGGGGTGAGTGAATCAGCGGGAGGCCTCCAAGAGCATGGCACGATTCATGTAGTGAAAAAAAACCTTGTGGGCTGGATTCTCCGATTCTGGGGCTATGTTCCCACGCCAGCGTGGGACCGATGGCGTTTTACATCAGAAAAAATGTGTAAAACGGCCACCGATGCCTCAATTTCCTGGGGGCTAGCATGCTGGCAGCATAGAGCATCTGGCTCTAGCTGCCAATACGGCCCGGAGAATTGCCAGGTCTGTGACCACGCATGCGCACGAAGGTGGCCTATAGCCATGAAGTAGTGCCCCCCCTTTGGCCGGCTCGCCACAGACCAATACCCTCACAGTTCCCCCAGCCCTTCATCAAGTTCCCCCCGCCTGAGAATCGACCCTCCCTCAGCCCTCCCCCCGACTGTGGCGGCGCTGGACTGAGTCCGCAGCCACCATGCTGAGTTCCAGACAGATGAGACCACACGCGACCGACACCATCGGGAACTCAGCCGGTCGGGGGCGGAGCATCAGGGATGGGCCTCAGGCAATCTCCTGAGGCCGTCGATACGTGGCGAATGCTTTGGGGGGGGCGGGACATCGTAAAAGCACTGCTGCTGCCCCCGATTTTGTAGGAAACTGTGATTCTCCGGCCGAACCCGATTTCGGCATCGGCGACCGGAGAATCCAACCCTTTGTGTCAGAGGCATAAAATTCTGTGAGAATCCCGTCTTTGCTCTGTTTTTCTGACCGGTAGAGACACTTTGCCATTTACTAGTAAGATTCCGGCCAGAGCTGGCAAATGCCAGTCCAAATCACCCACAGAGATTGAAATCTGACACGTTTGTTGACTATCACAAAACTAATCTTTAATCTGAGGCGCTTCTGAAGTGGCTAATCTAGATGCACATAGGGAAGAACATAATTGGTTGAATGCTACACAAAGAGGTTAAACAAGGACGGTGGTTTTGCCTTTCAGAAACATCACCAAGGCTTTGCATTTCGGGGGCATTAGATTTATGAAGTTCAAATACACTGCAAATATTGAGCAGCGACGAGCAAGGAGCATTAAAGTAAGCAAGTAAAAGGATGATAATTCTACTTTGTCCTGTTGGTTTATCATGTTCTTTTTGTTGCTTAATAGGAAGCCAGCATTCATTGCCCATTAAAGGCACGACAGTGACCTTCCCACTCCCCATTTTCCTGCAAATTTTAACAATCAGCTGTCGACCCTGATTCTTGGTAAATTCAGAATTAAATTTAGACATTTTCCAATGATGGGTCTGGTTTCTTTTTAGTGTTCTATTATTTTACAGTGCCAGAACACACAGGAGATGTCAAGAGAGATACTTCCACAGTCATAAATAATTGCTTCTCCTACAGGGAAGCGTCAGATAATCACCATTGCAGCAACTTTATAATTATAACGTTACAGTTTAACTACAATCACTGCTGACTTTAACCTTTCAGACCCTAATAATTTTTAAAAAGCTGGAAAAATCCTGCAGCTCTGCAACAACACAGAAATGCAAATAAATTGCGCCGCTACGCGGAAGAGATGCCATGTCCTGCTTGACCGCTCGAGGAATTTCAATTATCCATCCTTAAAATTATCCATTTTCACAAAATTGCAGGTTCCCCCACCAATCACCAATCACCAATCATCCCGAAAGTGCTTTGTGAAAATTACAGGCTTTTTGTGGCCAACCTCCGGTTTGTAAAATCAGCTGCTCATGAAAACACTTTGGTCTCAAAGATTTACAAAGGTCTCAACAATGTGCATTCCACCAGTTGAAAATGGGTCTGTCCTTGTCCATGTTTTACATCAAGGCACAGGCCCAAGCTCTCCAATACTGCAAATTGAAACCCCATAAATACGCTTTTAAAATTGATTTGTGGCTGGAGTGTCAATAATACAGAAAGGTAGGATTGAGTGATTCACAATTCAAGCTGGATGTAATTAGAATGAATTAATCAAAGTTGTTTTATCTTGTGAGCAAATAATATTTGGTGGGAATTCACCAACTGATCGCAGTGCCAAACCTTTTTGCCTTCGCAATATTTATAGGGGTTTCTAGTTTTTGATGATCATTCCAGAAGAAACTGAAATGGTTTCTTTAGTGGCACTCTTACATTTCAAAAAGTAATTAAGTGTATTCAGGACAGGTGAGATGCATCAAATGGCCTTTTCGTATTTTTCTGTTCCTATGTATTAATATTCTATTCATTTCTTTTTATAAGTCAGATCTTCAATTTTATTGACATTGGTACACCTTAGCTCAAAATGAGTCTAAATCATAATAATAATCTTTATTGTCACAATTAGGCTAACATTAACACTGCAATGAAGTGAAAAGCCCCTAGTCGCCACATTCCGGCATCTGTTCGGGTACACGGGGAGAATTCAGAATTTCCTAACAGCACATCTTTCGGGACTTGTGGGAGGAAACCGGAGCACCCAGAGCAAACCCATGCAGACAGAGGTAGAACGTGCAGACTCCACACAGTGACCCAAGCCAGAATCGAACCTGGGACCCTGGAGCTGTGAAGTAACAGTGCTAACCACTGTGCTACCGTGCCGCCCTCTGCATCACCCCTGCTTGGCCACCAATCACCAGATTGCACCAGGTAGGCTGAACCGTTGGCGCCAACCTCTTCTGCCGCTAGTAAAATCCCAGCAGTTGCAGGAGAAGGCCCTTAAGTAGCCACGGTTTGGCTAATTAAGGACCTCCATTGGCCCTTGAGTGAGTGGGTCTCCTGACACATCTCCAGCCGCTGGTAAAATTGCAAAGAGGGTTGGTGGTAGTAGCTGGGTGGGGGTGGGGGGTGGGACTAACAGAGGGAGGCAAGTAAGATTAGAGCATATGTCCTGCGACAGGCTCATCCTCTCAATTACTAACCTAACCTACACATCTTTGGACTGTGGGAGGAAACGGAGCTAATCAAAAGCTGTTCCATTTTACAACATTTCACGCAATGATAGATAACTTCAAAATGTAAATATCAAAATGTAAATATTTTTAACAAACATAACCTATTCAAACAGGATGCTTTTTCTTCTCCCGTCATGAATAAATTAAACATCCTTTGAGTTTCCTCTATTGGATGCTACACTCCCAATTGAATCAAGGATAACATTTGCTGATAAAACAAGGAACACCTGCCTTTTGTCATTGCAATCTCGAAAAACAAATGGCTGATTTGGAAACTGTAGCAGGCTGGCCAATTTAAGTGGGTACCTTCTGAAGGGTCATGTGACTCGCTCATCCAATCGATAATTAAGAGCATGATTATCACCGAGCAGACTGGCGGCACTGTGGCTACACTACTTTTGTACATAACATGTGTAAATAAACTTTTGCTGTTTGTGCCTAATCGGTGGAGCCAAGTTACCACATTTGCCGACGAGGTAAAACAAAGCAGCAGGTGCGCTTGCAAAATCATCAGCTCAGAACCTGGTCCAGTCGAAATAAAGCTTGTGAAGTAGAAGGTAGCTGCAAACATGCCTGTCTTCAGTAGAGTGGACCCCTTTCGACGCCTCGGCTGAAGATTGGTTGAGGCACGCTGAGCAACTAGAATTTTCCTTCAGAGCAAACGGAGTTGAGGAGAATGGAGGGAGGAAAGCAATATTATTCAGTGCACGCAGGACCCAAACTTGCAATTTGATTCATAGCCTTACATCCCCAAATGCGCCCGATGTAAGCTCATTTATAGATATCATGATATCCGTGATTTTGCAATGATTCAAATTCAATTCCATTGGCAGATCCACACTGGAGACCATTGCAACCTACATAGCAAGACTTAGGAAAATTGTGGAACACTGTGACTTCGGGACAACACTAAATGATGTGCTGAGGGATCGATTGGTTTGTGGAGTTAATGATGAGGCCATGCAGTGGTTGTTGCTGGTAGAAACTGAGATGAAAAAGCATTGGAAATAGAATTAGCAATGGAGAGCGATGCACAGGACACCCAGGAACATCAAAGGGTACAGAATGATGCGGTCCAGCAGTTAGGGCAGGAAGCTGAGGACAGCAATAGCACCAAAAGAAAGGAGACCCATTTAAACAGGGAGACAAGTACAGAAACTGGTAAAATTAGAAGATTCAGGAGAATGAATCAACAATCTTGGATTGGTGCAGGGTGTTACAGGTGTGGTGGGAATCATTCCCTAGAGATTTGTAGATTCAAAAGAGAGGAATGCTTCACCTGTCACTAGAAGGGCCATCTGAGGCACAGATGCAGGACTAAGCAGAATCTGCCTTGTGGCAATATAGTGAACAGTTCGGCACCAGCACATAATGATCTCCTACGGGACTGCTTAGAGTCAGTGGACTGGTCAGTATTTAAAAACTCTGCGACCAGCCTGACCGAGTACGCCACGACAGTAACTGACTTCATTAGTGAGTGTGTAGAAGACTGTGTGCCAAAGTAGCAAATCCGCGTGTTTCCCAACCGGAAACCCTGGATGAACAGGGATATCCACTGATTTCTGAAATCTAGGTCTGAGGCGTTCAAGTCAGGCGACCCTGACCTCTACAAGAAATCCAGGTATGATCTAAAGAAATCCATCAAAGATGCCAAAAGACAGTACCGGACCAAGCTCGAGTCCCAGGCTAGCCACACGGACCCCCACCATCTATGGCAAGGTCTGCAAGACATAACAGGCTACAAGATGAAGGCATATAAAATCGTCGGCTCCAACGCACCCCTCCCTGATGAGCTCAATGCATTCTATGCCCGCTTTGAGCAAGAGGTCAGGGAGAGTGAGCTCTCCACCCCAGAAGTTGCGGATGAATTTGTATCTGAGATCACCACTGCAGACGTCAGAGCAGCCTTCTCGAAGGTCAACCCTCGGAAAGCCACTGGCCCGGCTGGGTACCCGGACGGGCACTCAGGTCTTGCGCAAATCAGCTGGCGGGGGGTATTCACAGACATCTTCAATCTCTCTCTATAACAATCCGAGGCCCCTATCTGCTTCAAGAAGACGACCATCATCCCTGTACCAAAAAAAGTCAAGCAGCATGCCTTAATGACTATTGTCCAGTGGCTCTGACAACCATCATCATGAAGTGCGTCGAAAGGTTAGTCATGGCATGAATCAACTCCAGCCTCCCAGATTGCCTTGAGCATCTACAGTTTGCCTACCGCTGCAACAGGTCCACAGCAGACGCCATCTCCATGGCCCTGCACCCTACCCTGGAACACCTAGATAACAAAGACACCTATGTCAGACTCGTATTTATCGACTATAGCTCAGCCTTCAACACCATCATTCCTTCGAAACTCATCTCTAAACTCGGCTCCTCCCTCTGTGACTAGATCCTGAACTTTCTAACCCACAGACCACAATCAGTAAAGATAGGCAACAACACCTCCTCCACGATCATCCTCAACACCGGTGCCCCACAAGGCTGTGTCCTCAGCCCCCTACTATACTCCTTATACACCTATGACTGTGTGGCCAAATTCCCCTCCAACTCGATCTTCAAATTTGCTGATGACAAATCAGTGGGTCGGATTTCGAACAATGACAAGACAGGGTATAGGAATGAGATAGAGAATCTGATGAACTGGTGAGATGACAATAATCTCTCCTCAATGTCAACAAAACGAAGGAGATTATCATCGACTTCAGGAAGCGTAGTGGAGAACATGCACCTGTCTACATCAATGGGAATGAAGTAGAAAGGGTCGAGAGCTTTAAGTTTTTAGGTGTACAGATCACCAACAGCCTGTCCTGGTCCCCCCATGCCGACACTATAGTTAAGAAAGCCCACCAACGACTCTACTTTCTCAGAAGACTGAGGAAATTTGAATGTCAGCTACGACCCTCATCAACTTCTACAGATGCACCATAGAAAGGATTCTTTCTGGTTGTATCACAGCTTGCTATGGAGCCTGCTCTACCCAAGACCACAGGAAACTACAAAAGGTCGTGAATGTAGCCCAGTCCATCACGCAAACCAGCCTCCCATCCATTGACTCTATCTACAATTCCCGCTGCCTCAGAAAGGCAGCCAGCATAATTAAGGACCCCACTCACCCCGGACATACCCTCTTCCATCTCCTTCCGTCAGGAAAAAGATACCAAAGTTTGAGGTCACGTACCAACCGACTCAAGAAAAGCTTCTTCCCTACTGCCATCAGACTTTTGAATGGACCTACCTCGTATTAAGTTGACCCTTTCTCTACACCTTGCTATAACTGTAACATTATATTCTGCAGTCTCTCCTTCCTTCATCATGTACGGTATGGATTGTTTGTACAGCATGCAAGAAACAATACTTTTCACTGTATACTAATACATGTGACAATAATAAATCAAATCACATGTTAAGTATTTTTCTGCACGTGATCGGAACGTTCATCAGGTGAAAAATGTGAAGATGAGCAAGGTAGCCCCCATTACAGTGGTGTTAGTGCTCAATGGCAGACCATTAAGAATGAAAATAGACACGGGAACAGCTGCTACCATAGTAGGGGAGCCGACCTACAGATATCTTCAAGAAGTGGTTCAGCCTCGGAGCTGCAGTACATGGCAGCTAGGTTGACTACCTACACTAATGGGGAGGCCATTAGGATGGTAGGGACGATTAAAACACCTGTGAGCTGTGGGCTGCAATCTGCCTGACTTCCATTAATCAGTGTATCTGGCCAAAGACCAAATCTAATAGGCTGTGACTGGCTCGAAGAAATTAAACCCCACTGGTTGGAAACTTCCAGAATTATGGAAGGAGACCTACTTTAAGTATTCCGAAAGTATCAGGATGTTTTTCAGGATGAACTGGGAAAGTTAAAAGTTCACATGGACCCAGAAGCCATCCCAAAGTTTTTCAGGGCTGGGCCTGTGCCCTATTCATTGCTGGAGAAAGTCCGAGCTAGAAAGGCTGAAAGGACTGGGTATCCTCCAACCAGTTCAGTTTGCTGAATGGGCAGCCCCAAAGTACTTGTTGTTAAACCAGATAAGACAGCCCGTATCTGCAGGGATTATGAATTATCAGTAAACCCAGCAGCAAAGCTAGACAGTTATCCTATCCTGAAGAAAGAGGATTTATCTGCAAGACAGGCTGGAGGACATTCATGTATGAAATTGGATATGGGTCATGCATGTCAACAGTCAGTTGGAGTTGGATGATGCTTCCAGAGGATATGTGATTATTAATATCCATAAAGGATTATATCAGGATACATGCTTGCCTTGCATTGTTTCATCGGCTTGCGCCATATTTCAAAGAATCATGGAAAGTTTATTACAGGGCTCACAGCGTGTCATTGTACATGTGGATTACTGGTGCAACTGAAGAAGAACACCTGGATAATCTTGAAGAAGTACTGAGAAGATTTCAGGAGACGGGAGTTTGCCTAAAAAATGTGCATTACAGACCAGCAAAATAGCTTACCTCAATTACTGTGTGGAGCCCAGCGACTGCCTCCTATGGAGGACAAGGTAAGAGCAATAAAAGAGGCACCGGCCCCTAGCAGAACCTCGGAGCTTCAGTCATTACTGGGGATGGTTAATTATTACAGGCATTCCCTTCCGAATCTGTCAGCATTATTCGCCCTTTCACATGTGTTACTGAAGAAACACCACAGATGGTTCCGGAAAGTATCACAGAGGAAGGTATTTAATAATGTACCATCTTGCCTACTGGTACATTTTGACCCATCCAAGAAGTTAGTGCTGACGTGTGACGCCTCCCCAAAAGGAGTTGGGGCAGTTTAATTACACAGAATGGATGATGGGGGTGATTCTCCAATATTGGGCCCAAGCGTTCGCGCCGTCATGAACGGTGTTGCATTCCACGACGGCGCGAACAGGGCCCGGTTACGTATGATTATGGCCCCCATAGGGAGCCAGCATGGCGCTGGACCGGTTCACGCCGCTTCAACCTCCTTTCGCGGCACCAAATGGGCGCCGCGCCAACCCGCGCTTGTGCAGTTGCGCCAGCTCAATCCTGCGCACGCGCAATTGGGCTGCGCCATCCTGCGCATGCGCGGGGGACTTCTTTAGCGCGCCGGCCCCGACTAAGGATGAAGTTGGTGTTCAGGGGCCGGCTGCGCCAGAAAGTAGGCCCGGGGGGGGGAGAGGCTGGCCCGCCGATCGGTGGGCCCCGATCGTGGGCCAGGCCCCATCGGAGGCCCCCCCCCCCGGTGAAGGAGCCCCCCCTTTCCCCCCCCCCCCCCCCACAGGCCGCCCCCCGACCGTTCCCACAGAGTTCCCACTGGCAGCAACCACGGGCGGGACTCTGTCGTATTGGCGAGGCCGCTCGGTCCATCTGAGCCGGAGAATCGGCGGCCCCGCCGATTCCAGTGGCCCGCAGCCAGCGCCGCGCCAAACACGCCGGCACAAATGGCGCTGATTCTCCGCACTTCGGAGAATCGCGCGCCGGCAGAGGGGCGCGGTTGCGGCGATTCTCTGGCCCAGTGCGGGGCTCGGAGAACCGCCCCCGATGTGTCTCAGGAGCCGATTACACATTAATCAGAAACCCTCTCAGAAGCTGAGAAAGATTATTAACAGATAGCTCCTCTTTTTCCATCTGTTTTGTGCGGAGTGAGAAAATTCCATTGGAATTTCTATGGAAGATATTTTATTGTTGTAATGGACCACAAGCCTTTGCTGAGTCTTTTCAAGGAGGGCAAGGCTATTCTGCTGACTGCATCGGCCAGGATTTAGCGCTGGGCATTGATCCTGTCAGCTTATGAATACACATTTGAACACAGCCAATGCTGATGCGCTTAGTTGTCCTCCACTGCCAGAAAGTAACACCCCCTCCGCCCCACCCCCGTCCGTCCGTCCCCGCCAATGCTGGAAGAAATCATTTTGGTAATGAATTTTCGAGTCACTTTGCCAGTGTCAGCACAGTATTACGATCTCAGACCAGACCCCAACAGTTGCTAGGATACTGGACATAAACCTCAATATTATATTTTAATTTTGTAAGACTGTGAGGAAAGGATACTTCGCTCCAGGGCTGATTACACAAAGAAATAGGGATATAGTATATTGAAACAAACTTTATTACTGACGCAGTATTAAAATATATTTAACATCACACCGAAAATAGCTTATAATTACTCCTTAAACAATACTGCTCAATACAGTGAATATAATACCTTTAACTGCTATTTTTATTCCCACTTAAACAACAAAGAAAAGAAATCCCAGCTCTCAATCCACTATTAAATACGACTGGCATGCAGGAATACTTTTGACACTGCTTTACGATCTGATGCCTGTCAGAATCATGCAGAAACTCTAGTTTCAGAAGCTGTTTCAACTTGTTTCAGCTCCATTTGTTCCCAGAGATGTCTGCACTGCTTTCAAGACTGTTAATCTCTTTTAACTGGACTGCAGTGAGAGAAAACTGCTTGTCTTCTGGTTATACCTTTATTCAGTTCACAACTGAACTGCATTCTGCAAAATGCCTGATGCCTTAGCTCCACTAGCAATGGCATAATTTTACCAAGCTGAAATCTAATTAACTTAATCCAAACCAAATTGCATTAGTCCAAGCCTTTTACAGTGGATTAATTGAACCCCTGGCTCCCAAAATATATTTGCCTTTCAAACTAGTATTTCCATTAAAACATGATAGCAGCAGTCAAACGCTAACTCTAACCCAGGCTTTTAACCCTTGCCGCATCAACAAACTGTAATACAATGCACCTGAAATTCCTACATTCATCATTACAGCAATAAAATTGTGGATCAGCAAAGACCCCTTGTTATCAAAGATAAGAGACAAGAGATTAGTAGGTTGACAGGATGAGAGGACTTCTGAATAGCTGAAGCCATACCATGTTCGGAAAGGTGAGCTGAGCTGTGAGGACGGCATCATCCTAGGAGCAGTGAGAGTAATTGTCCGAGTGCAGAGGCGGGAATTGCTCCTTGCAGAGTTGCTTAGAACCCATTTGTCAAAAACTAAGATGCTTGCCAGAAGCTAGGTTTGGTGGCAAGGCATCAACGCCGATATTGAGAGATTAGTGAAGCACTGCGATCAGTGCCAGTTACAGCAGATGTTACCTCTGCTGCAGTCCCTCTGGAGTCATGGGAGTGGCCAGGTCAGCCATGGATACAAGTCCACCTAGATTATGTATGACCAATGTTTGGCAAGATGCTTCTACTATTGGGAGCCGCCCACTCCAAATGGTTGGAAGTATTTGAGATGAGATGCACAACCGCACATGTTACAGTCGAGACGCTTCTTCAGTGCTTCACCCTCCGTGGCTCACCTGAAGTACTTGTGTCAGATAACAGAACAATTTTTACAAGTGCCAAATTCCAAAATTTCCTGTTAAAACATGTCAGAATTGCACCGTATCATCTCTCATCAAATGGACTCACTGAGAGGGCAGTCCAAACATTCAAGGCCAGTTTAAAGAAACAGTTAGGTGTGTCTTTGGAAACAAAGGTAACTCGGTTCCGCTTAGCATACAGGACCAACCCTCATTCAACAACAGGTATATCTCCAGCACATCTATTGATGGGTCGACGGTTAAGGACCAGGCTAAGCCTGGTGTTCCAAATTTAGCAGGGAGGGTAGAGGCAAAACTATGCAACCCAAAGAGGAATCATGATTCAACTAAAGATGCAAGCTCTTTCAAATTGGGTGACCCAGTTTATGTGAGGAATTTCAGAAGTGGCCCAAGCCGGGTTCCAGGAATTATTATGGCCGAAACAGGACCATCTTACAAAGCGAGTATGCAGGACAAGATTTTGAAGAAACATGTAGACCGTCTGGAGTGAGCGAGAGGCGTGCCAGGAGCCAATGTTAAAGCTGGAGGTGTTGATGGCTACCTGGGAAATGAAATTTCCAATCAGCGAATGGCAGGCGAGAATATTGGGCCAGATTCTCCGGATTCCGATGTCGAAATCGCGTTTGGAGAATCCAGGTTTTTGACCAAATTGGGGGCTGCGCCACTTTCACGATGCTCCGCCCCCTCGCACCACATATCGACGGCTTCAGCCTCCTGCTGCTCCGCCCCTGACAGTCGAAGTTCCGGACGGCACGAGACACGCGTGGTCTCACCCGTCGGGAACTCGGCGTGGCGGCTGTGTACTCAGTCCAGCGCCGCCACAGTCGGGGGAGGGACGATCTGCGGGCGGGGGGGACATTATTCGGGGCTGGGGGCACTATGGGGGTGTGGTCTGGGGCACGTGAGCCGGCTGAAGGAGGGGACTATTTCGCCTGCTGGGTCTGTGGGCTGCATCCACCATGAGGCACGGCGTAGCCGCATGCGCGGCCACAGCCCCGGCGGTTGTCTGGGGCGTATTGGCAGCTAGAGCCAGGTGCTCTACGCTGCCATCTTGCTAGCCCCCAGCAAAACAGGGAATCGGTGGCCGTTTTGCGCCAGTTTTCATCCACCGTTCCCACACCAGCGGACATAGCCCCAGAATCGGAGAATCCAGCCCATTGTCTCTACTGAAATAGAGGAGGTTGAAGCCTTAGTTCCAGAAGAGACATCTGGTGTGACAGTCAGTGGAGCTGCGCCATTTTACAAGGAAGGGAAAGCCACCAGAAAGATTGAGTTTTTGATGGACTGATCAAAAAAAATTCATTGCTGTAAATGTTGGGGAACAGTATGAGTTAACAATCATTCTGTGCATTGAGGAACTTCGATGGAGAAGGATGTAGTAGCTGGCCCCTTTAAGTGGCAAGACTGAACAGTCATGTGACCCACTCGTCCAATCTGTAGTTAGAGCTCGGTAATCGCTCTACAGAGCATGGGCTTTGTTCAGTTCGATCCAGGAGGCAGAGTGGCAGCATCGAGGCTGCACTCCTCTGTACATAGCACGATGGTTAAATGAATGTTCATGGAACCAAGTTACAACAGAGAAATGTCACTTCTCCCTCCTCACTATCCTGAATTCAACCTCTAACCTGATCTGAATGGCCTCAGCTGCTGCCAAGGTCTGTGACTGGGCAGCTACTGTTAGCAGGACCCAGACCAGAAATGGATTTGGTAATGAAAGAGGCCCATTTGTTGGACATCTCTTGGAAAAGTTGCCAAACTAAGGCACTCTCACTGGACGGGAACGATCTCATGACACTCCTTTGAGGAAGAAGACTGTCCTGGCTGATATATAATCCTCAACCAACACTGAAATCATGGAATCATAGAAATTTATAGCACTGAAGGAAACCATTCAGCCCATCATGTCTGCGTCGGCTGACAAGTAGCGATCTAGCCTAATCCCACTTTCCAGATCGTGGTCCTTAGACATGCAGATCATGGCACTTTGGCTGCAGGTTCAAGTACTTTTTAAGTGATCTGAGGGTTTTCTGTCTCTGCCACCCTTTCCCGCAGTGAGTTCCAGAACCCCAGCTCTGGGTGAAACTTTTCGCCCTTGAATCTCCCTTCAGTCCTCCGACCTAAATCCATGACCCTGGTTTTGGACCCCTCAACCAAGAGGAATAAAGCCTTCCTAATTCACTTTATCTGCCAGAGTCTGTGATAGGAGACCTCCTGTTTCCAGGGCCCACACCAGAAATGGGTGCATTAACAAAAAGGGCCCATTTTCCCATGGGTTATGGATAAATTGTTAAACTGTAGTGTTAATGTAAGCCTAATTGGGACAATAAAGATTATTATTATTAAACTAAGGCCCCCCCCCCCCCCCTCCCGCTCAGATGGGCATCAACGATCCACCGACACTACTTCAAAGAAGAACATCATCTATTGCATTGCTTCTTGTGGAACTTTGCTGTGAGCATATTGGAGGCTGTCTTAACAGTAACGACTGCACTCAGAAATATGTACCTGGCTGCGAGGTGCTTTGAGCACACGGAAGTTATGAAAGGTGCTACATAAATGCAAGTTATCTTATTTCATGGATGAGAAGTAGGGTGAGATGTACCCTCAGGTTCTTGACATGGACTGCCATCTTTCATAGATCATGGTCACACAGTCCTGGTTTATATCATTTACTTCACAAAATAAAGGCAGGGAATTGGGATTATAAAATATAGAGCATCCATAGTTAACAATCAGACAGAATATGCGAGATAGATAAAATATCTATTCCTTTCCCCAGCATCACTGTATACTGTAGGGGCTGAGCAGTGAAAATGCATAATCGGGCCTTTTGAACTGAGATTGGTGTTTGGTTAGTCATTCATGGAATTTAACAGCAGACAGAATAGAATTTTCTGGATAAAAGCCCGATGGCATCTAATCTCTGATTAATCCGCTGACCTTCCCTCACATCCATGTCCTTGTGAGTGTTTTTGAATGCCAGGGGAGGTGAAGATATTGATCTGAATGTTGATAATGAAATATTGTTTCACACTTTGACTGTCAAAGGGACTATGCTTTCATTCGAATTTATCATTGTTAGTATTTAGATCACATTCACGGTTAAAGCAAAGTGAAGCACTGAAGTAGAAAGAGGAAGGTTCACCTGGGCAATGTAAGATATCAAATCAGATACTTTTATGTTGCAACGTTCAGAAGAAAATCACGGAATGGAGAGACAGGAAGATTCTAGAGTTAACCATTGTTGGAAATCACTCCGAGATGGAAGCATATGTATGCATAACGGGGGTCATTGTGATTTTGTGCAATAGCATAAAATGTAAATTGAGAGCACCTTTTACATCTCTCCTGGTTCAAAGTAAATCATGATAAAACTCTTGAGAAGTATAAGACCTCTTGCGTCTCCCTATTACCTGTTTTACACTATCGAATAAAGTCACATTCTAAACTGTATTTATGAAGCCGGCTTGCCTGCTGCTTAAACAGAGGTGCTAACCTGTTGATTTTAAATGACCGTTATGTCCACTGTTGAAAGTGAACATTTACATATGAAATGATGGAAATTCAGATTGCCAAAACTCACCTGCAAATATTTAATGCATCTGTGCACCACTCGCATTACATTCTGATGAAGCACTATGACCCATCTTTTCTGCTGAATGTCTATTGTGTGGTTTCCAGCAGGTTCTATTTTTGTTTCAAGATTTCCAGAATTTACTCATTTTCCTTCTTATTTTCTTCCACTGCCATCCTCTGTGGCCTAGTTTTGTGAATACATTAGCCCATTTA
Source organism: Scyliorhinus torazame (assembly GCF_047496885.1). Lineage (NCBI taxonomy): Eukaryota > Metazoa > Chordata > Chondrichthyes > Carcharhiniformes > Scyliorhinidae > Scyliorhinus > Scyliorhinus torazame. The sequence continues at coordinate 296,688,745 of NC_092712.1, forward strand.
TTTTTAAATTAGCTAATGCCAGCTTCAGAGTAGAGCTCACAGGAATGTGTTACTCCTCAACGTGCTCCTCCGAGCCACGCACTTGGGCATACATCAACGTTCCTTCATCAATCCTGGAAATCCCTCCCCGACAGCACTGTGGGTGTACTTGCACCGACTGCAACGAGTCAAGACGGTAGTACTCTGCCACCTTCCAGAAGTTAATCAGATATGGAGAATTAAATGCTAGCCTTGTCTGCAATGTCCACACACAATGAACACATTTTTAAAAAGCGTTAGGGAGTATGAATAATTGAAAGGATGCCTTGGGACATTTGTGGCAGAATGCTAAATATGTTTTTCTGAAAGCCTTCTATTTTAGTGATGGTGTTGACCTGTTTAAGGGAGTTGAGATATCACAGCGACACTGGTGAGAATAGTATTCCAGGACATAAATTCAGCCCAATTATCAGGGCTCACCGTGTCACTAATATCCAATGAAAAGCATATAAAATTGTGCCAAATCGCTTTATTGTACTGATTATTTGGATGCTTTAATCAGTTTTGTGATGGCTAACTAGAATTGTGAAAGGGTTATTTCCTAATTACAACACTGATATCAACTTAACACACAACACTAATTGGTAGCCAAAACAGTGGCAACATCAAAACGCTGTTAATTAACCTGCTTATCTTGGCATTAATGAGTCTGAGTGTGTCAACTGCATCACTGATTTAAACAAAGACAGCATGCCACAGGTCTGTTTTTGTGCTACTACCAGCTTCCTTAATATTGTAAATCTGAGCCTGTGATGATCTGAGCACGTTCAGATGGTGGGAGTGGTCTAACACAGACACAGCTTCACTTAATGCAGAAGTTCAATGGTGCTTAATGTGGATAACTAACGTAGAAAAAACAAAATCATAGGGCTGGATTTTAGTGAAACTGTGGTCCCACTAGCCCCAGTTTTTGCGCTGATGGGAGGAAGCAGGGAAGGGGTAGTTCCTAACCTACAATCCCGAAGGTTTCACCACAGCAATTGACCCTGAAAGCAACTTTAGGGCTGTTACATTCTTCTTTTCTTTGATGCAAGGATTGGTGAAACAATAATGTGAGTTTTTTTATTTAAGGATGAGACTATATGCAGACAGTATTCACTGAGGGGCATGTTTGACTTTGATCACTGCTGCTCATAAACTGCCTGCAAGTCACAGCATTAATACATCAAATCCTGTCGCAGTGGCAATGATTGACTGCAGCTTAAAATATGAACCCTTATCAGTGCAAGCAAATCATAATGCAACAAAAAGGCAAAAGTTCTACCCTCCTTCTCAGGAACAAGTCCCACCTTAGGGAGCTGGTGGCCCATGAGATTGACTTGCAGCTTTTTTGTAATCTCAGCCGCTCAATTGGGAGTCACTGCTGGGACTAAAAGGCGTCACCAATGAGGAGGAGCCTGAACAGAGAGATCGGGGTTGGGGGTTGTGGCAAAAGGGGTGAGGAGGTGAGTTGGGCAGTTGTAAAGATGCACTTTCAGAGACTTAATTAATGAACACAAAAGGTATTTATCAATAAGAATTATACAGCAGTCACATGGCTTTAGCTCCCTCCCAAAATGTCTCTTTGCCTCATAGCCTCTCTCACCATAGGGCGATTCCACACTCTGAGTCCCGATTGGTCGCTCAGGCCATATTTATTTATTTATTAATTTTTACGGATCTGGGCTTCGCTGACTCGACCAGTATTTGTCGCCCATCCCGAATAGCCCTTGAAAAAGTGGTGGTGAGCTGCCTTCTTGAACCGCTGCAGTCCATATGGTGTAGGTGCACCCACTGTGCTGTTAGGGTGTGAATTCCAGGATTTTGACCAGTGACAGTGAAGGAACAGCGACATATTTCCAAGTCAGGATGGTGAGTGACTTGGGAGGGGAACTTTCAGGTGGTGGTGTTTCCAGGTATCTTCTGCCCTTATCCTTTGAGATGGTAGTGGTTGTGGGTTTGGAAGGTGCTCCTAAGGAGCCTTGGCGAGTTCCTGCAGTGCATCTTGTAGATGGTATACACGGCTGCTACTGTGCGTCAGTTCTGAAGGGAGTGAATATTTGTGCCAATCAAGTGGGCTGCTTTGTCCTGGATGGTGTTGAGCTGCTTGAGTGTTGTTGGAGCTGCATTCATCCAGGCAAATGGAAAGTATTCCATTACACTCCTGACTTTTGCCTTGTAAATGGTGGATAGGCTTTGGGGAGTTAGGCATGAGTTACTCACTGCAGGATTCCAAGCCTCTGAGCTGCTCTTGTGGCCATGTGACTCTTACACTAGGTGTTGCCCTTATAGGGACAATCACCACATTATTCCTCCTTCAAGTCTTTTATACAATCTTTAATAACTAATTCACTCAGTCCTAAATACTAACTAAATGTTACATACATAGGTTAGACAATTATAAATCAAGTCTTCGAGGGGATTCTCTGTTCCTTGTAGAGTGGCGTAATTCTGTTGTCTGAGATGCTTCCACAGGATAGACATTAACGGGAACTGCAATAGTGGCAGAGGCGATTCATCACTACTTGCACCTTTGGAGACATCAGTTATGTCGATAACGGGTCGCTCAGGTACTTCAATGCTTACGGGTTTAAAAACATTTCTTGATGGCAACATTGCCTGCTGGAGTGCCTTTCTGCTCCTCAAGTGGCCAACATGTTTACAAACGATCCATCTCTCCACGTCCCTTTGGTATGAAAGGGGTCCGGTCTTAGAGACAAGAATCAGGGAGGAGCCTCTGGATCCACATAAACCTTAGATTGTAGCCCTTTGATTTTGCTTAATTCATCACAGAAGCTGCCCTTGTATTTTCTTACCAGTTCGCGCATTCCCCCCTCCTGCACTTGAAAAATCCCGACCCAATTTAAATTGATTTCTTTGAGCCGAGAATGCTTGGTCTTTCGCCCTGCGCTATTGTCACTGGGAGCTGGGTAAACTGTTGTCCAAAGTTCACAGGGACCATTGTGGTGTCTTTTATTTTTATTGTTTCTCTCGTATAGGTCTTCAACTTGGCAGAAGTTCTCTTCAAGTTCAATGGTTAGACCTCGTAGATACTGAAATATATGCTTGCCTGTTGCATTGTCTGAGGCCCCTCTATTCATTTCCATCATAAAAGGCGTCCCATTTATCGGAACGTTACAGTGATAGGGTCTATCTTGCCTGATTTGAGATTAAACAGAGAGTGAATACCAGAATCACGGGTGCTAAGCTCTTCCACACTGTATACTTGTAACATCTCGGCTGATCGAATAGTTGCCGATCTTGACATAGCTCTACTTCATGGCTTTGTCAAATATTCTCTTTTGTGACAATAAAAACATACAGACACCTTAAACCGACATGATTCAATGGTGTGTGGTTACCTCCGCATTGGGAAATTTCCATTTTTAGCACTATTGACTGATAATCTATTTGTTTTGCGGGTGGCTGAAATTGTTTCCCATTTCGCGGCTGCTTCGGCGGTTTTGGTACCATGGCTCGCTGCAGGTTCTTGCCCTGACTGGTGAACAATGCCATTTGGTGCGGTCCAGCCCATGCCAATGATTCCAATGAGATTTGGTCTCCCCTTGCCACAGGTAAAATAACAGCAGCAGCAGGATGACACTCTTAAGTGCCCATTGATAGCTTTTTTCTTTCCTTTCACTGCTGCAGAGTTAATGCACATATTGTGTACTGCGCTGGAGGAGTTCACAAAAGTACTGTGTGTTGGAAAGGAGTGATGCAAGGAGTGAATTGAATTTTGAAAGGCCAAGGAGCAGAAATCTTCCTCTTAGTGGGTTATGGTTAAGTCCCTCAGAATGATAGGGAGATGAAACAGGCAGTAGAAAGGAGGGTTTACCTACACTCAACAGAAGGTCCTTCTCACCTAGGGTATTCAGATGAAACTTCTCTGACCTCCACTTGCACCTGGAACAGTGTCTGAGGGGGCAACACTTTACCAGTGAGGTGGCCACTGAATGTGCCAGCTTCTTTAACCAGGGTGCAGCCGCAAAGCAAGAGGCTAGTGCTGCCTGTGGTCATCAATTTCTATGACTCAGGATTCTTCTAGGCTGGAGTCAGTGGTATCACTAAGACCTGTCAGTTTGCTGTGCATCACTGCTTCAGAGAGGCCACCAAGTCATTGTGTGCATGGAAAGTGAACCTCACTGTTTTCTCTCTAAGCACAGAGAAGCAGCCATGTGGTTTTGCCAAACTCTTGGCATTCCCAAAGGCGCAGGGCATCTTTGACTGCTAACATCCCTACATCTCGATGGGGAAATGTACTGGAACTGCAAAGGTTTCCATTCTCTGAATGCTCACTTGGTGTATGATTGTGCATAGTGTATCATGTGGGTGGACCCGTGCTATCCCAGCAGCAGCCACAATGTTTAACCCATGCCAGTCAATTGTTCTGAAACTTTTCGGTGGGCTGCATCAAACAAGAAAGTGGCTGTTTGATGACAAATGATACCTGCTCTACACATGGCTCAAGCCTGCCCGCTACCACCCGGCTACATGTGGTCACTGCTGTTACCACAAGGCCTTGCTGCGACCGTTAACTTTGTGGAAAAGTCCAGCGGCGTCCTCAAACCAACAATTCTTCTGCCTGGACTGCTCGGGAGAGACCTAGTGGAGCCTCTCTCCAGATTTCTGGTGGGCCGCTGTGTTCTAAGCAATCTGCAAATCAGGAGGGTACTGCCCCTACCACCAAACCTTTGGTGAGAACCTGAGGTGGAGGAGGAGGAAGAGAACTCATTGCTCCAGATTGGCTATCCATGTACTCCTAGTTAGGCCCAAATTCCCCAGAAAGCATCTCCAGTTCAACATTGCTTCACAGTTCCACATCTTTCCAACTCTCTAATACAGACCATTAGAGCTTCCAATTGGCCAAAATTGTGAAATAAAAGACACCACAAGATAACTACTCCTAACAACTTTATCCAACAACACTTTCAATAATATGAGTAATTATTCACCATTGTGCATTCCCTTAACCCTTGCCTTGCAGCTGCTGTTACCTGGCGTGGTGCTCCTCTGAAGTGCTATCACAATGACTGCAATATGGCTGGTAGCAGGCTGCTGGCCTTCAGTAGGGAGACTGTAGCTCATCCGCCAATATATTGTTGAGAAGCTCTCAGCCTTGAGGGCTTATCTTTGGACTGCGAGGCAAGCATCAGTGTGGTTTGACATGCAAAGAGACAAACAGCAGGGGCACTGGCAGAGTAGTAGTGGTGGGAGCACAGCTGCTGTCATCCTGAGAGCTGTCAGCAGGTTGGTGCCCCATGAATCCTTGCCGTTCCCCTGGGATGCCTTTCCAGCAATCCTGGTGACATGCAGGAGCAGGAACTGCTGGACTACCTGCTAAAGCCCGCAAGCTTCTTTAGGCATTGGTATCCAGTCAAAATGGCGGCAGAGGTCCAGACCTGCATGGCAGAAAACTGGACTCGACTGGCAATAAGCATAGATCTCATGACCTCTGTCTGAACTTTCATGCAGCATTCGGACACTGGGTGGCTTCTGACTGTGTTACCTTGACAGCTGGGACATTGGCGATCAGTTGATGACAGATGTTTGGGTCCATTCGTACTCTCGTCGATTTGGCCATCATTCACACACTGGAAAGAATGCAATCCAAGTTTTCTGCAAAGCCCTGTGCCAAATTGGAACCAGATTCTTCCATATTCCTTGATCGTGCATGCCCATCAGTTTCCTACCTGTCCATCAAAGTCCTCATCAAAATTTATGTGTGGCCTTGCCCTCCAGGGATATGGGGCATGCACTATCCTTACCTCCCCGGCCTGGCAGTATCGACTCATATCTGACGACTTGTCACATGCTGATGCCATCTCCATGCTGCCACCTATGCCCAGTACCTAAGCGCATCCCCTGCAGGAATGTGGTAAGCCGGTGGTTGAGAGTGTCCAAAACAGACGTCTACCTTTCTTCTCACCCTCCATCAGGCAGCAATGTCTCCTCAGGCATCTGTCCTTCGCTACCTGAATGCACAATTTCAGAAGGCAGGGTTGCGTTATGTGCAGGTTGTGAGATGAGGGTGAAGTCAGATATGAGAAGATCGATTCAGCAGGAACCATCACCCAGAATTGTTTCAGCAATGTCAGTTATAATGGCCTCAGTGACAGTCCCAACAATAGCTTAGAGCCCTATTTCCTCCAAGTGGCTCAGGAGATGCAGCCATGACTGTCCCCTGCTAGGTTTTGGTTGCTCCCTCCTGTTAGGTCCTGCAAGAAAGAAGCAGATTGTCAGTGAATGTGTTGCAACATATTAGGATCATGTGCCCATCATAGCTGAACAGCAGGTGAAAACTGTGGGCTGCGAGGTTTGCAACAGCGGTAAATATGGAGGGTGAGCTGGAACATATGTCAGTTAATTGGGAGCCCTGATTGCTAGAGATTGTTGATGGGTGAGTGATAGGCCTGTGGTGCAATGCACAATGTGTGAAGTTGGTGGCAGTTAGTACAATTGAACATTTGAATATACATTCACTGACCTTGACTACCCGTGTGCAGTCATTGATCTCTTTACAGCACTGCAGCAAGGTCCTTAGCATTAACCTCCCTTGCATTCACGTCTGTGCCTATCTGCCCCCATCCCCTTCAAACTGTATGTGTGTAAGGCCTCCTGGTCTCCTTTGTAAACTGGTCTTCTTCCTAACCCTGTAACAAGCCCTCTGGTGCTCCATTGCTTCTCTTCCTTGTGGGAAACATTTTCCAAAGCTGTTGTGTACCTGCAGCCAGAATGTGTTTCCCCTTTAAGAGGTGTTGGTTGACTTTGTAGGCTTGTTAACTTTGAACGAACCTCTGCCCAGTGTTCAGCCACTCAGGAGCAACTTTAGCAATGGGCTGCATGCTCCGATCATAGAGAGGAGCAGGCAGAACAACATTTGCAGGTTGTCTGCATCACTTACATAGGTTGCAGGTTAATTGTGCATCACAATCCTCATGCCTCCTGGCAGCGAGATTCAATTTTTAGTCTGTTGTCTCGCTACATCCCTCTGCTTTAAGACACTTCGTAACACCTACTTCTCTGATTCATTTCTTATTTGGTCACCAGTAATAATATCTTCTTATGTAACTCCAAGGCAAATTTGACCTGGTAACATTCCTGTGAAGTTCCTTTGGAGAATTCTAATTATAGGTGATATAAATTCTAAATAAGGTGTGATATAAATGCAAGTTTTTGTTGAGGTTTTTAGATTTCTGACATCATTGATGGTAAGCAGGAGGCCTTTGGTTTTCTCCGGTACAGGCAGAATATATTGGGCTGCGGGATACGGATACTGTGGGCAGGTGGTACGGTGGGTGCCTGAATGAACAGTGACCAGGCAGCCTCCACAGCATCGGCAGCGGCAGAGAATCCAGCATCGGGCAAAAAACGAGACCGTTCCGATGCTCCGGTCCCACACTGGCATCCGCACCATCCGTGCCAGCAGGTGGTTGAAAATGAGTCATTAAAACCATTTGTATCCCACTAACAGGCCAGGCACTATGTTTTCCAAGCCCGCGTGATTCTCTGGGCAGGGAATCACATGGGCGAGAATTGGCGCAGGCCTTGACAAACGTGGCCCTGACGCGGTGGACTGCGCGGTGGGTCAAGGGGTAACTCAAAGGGAGTTTCCCCCATGTACATCAGAGGACCATTCGCCTCCTCAACAATTCAAGGCTTGCCCACGTTACCCCTATCAGACACCCTCCCCACCGAAGACCCCCTAATTAAAGAGACCCGTACCAGAGACCCCCTAATTAAAGATACATGCACAAGAGGACCCCCCCAAAAATACAAGAGAGACTTCTATCTCGGATTTCCCAGAAGACAGACCCCAAACTAACCAAAAGTATCTAACTCTCTTTGATGTGGTCCAAGAGCTGTCAATCATAGCTTGATCTTTATATATCTTTGCTGTTAGTTTCACAGCTGACCACTTCAAAACCACTCAAGCATGAAGGGAGATGAATGAAACAATGCCTACAGTTGGGTGTGTGTGGAAGCTGCCAATGTCACAGATAAATAATAATGAATGAATGGCTGCAGATCAAAGATCCGCAGGAGGTTCAAACCCAGCTGACTGGATATCTCTTTCCAGGAATTGACAGGTGCTGCTTCCTCTGCCTGAGCCAGGTGTATTGTACACGCGAGTTATAAATTAGGAATTGTTTTCACTGCCTCTGACTGAACTACACTCTAGCTTCCAGGTGGGGTTTCTGTTCAGGGAGGCTTCCAGGCAGGGGTCTCTCTTTTGGGGGCTTCCAGGCAGGGGTCTCTGTAATGGGGGGTGTCTCTGGTGGGGGTCTCTTTTATTCGGGGATCTCTAATGGGTGTCGCTTTAATCAGGGTAAAAGGGGTGGTGGTAGGGAGTTTGTGTCATCCTCGTACTGTGAGGGGTAACCCAGAAAATCTCAGGGGGGAAGGGGGTAAACTGACTTGCATTGCTGTGGGGTGTAGGTCCAGCGTTGGTGGCCCAATAGCAGGATTTGCCAGGGAAGTACTCACAATCCTCGCCATGCATAAATTTGCATGGCTCTGGATTGGGAATCGCTTGCTGATTTACACTTCCAGTGTGGGTGCAAATCAGGTGCGAAACAGCTCCGATGGGAGCACAGTCTTCCAAACGGAGAATCCGGGCCAATATGTTTGAGCATGGAATTCTGAGCTATCAGCTTATCCTTCAAATATCCAATATGACTTTAATGCAAATGTTGCGCGCCTTTTAAAAATATTACGAAATCTATATTTAAGTGATTGATTTTGCATTCCCATTTAGTCGTTCATCATCTCATTAACAGGCTGTATTGGTGAGTCTATCATATCTACCGGTTGGGGAAATGGGCTCCTAATGCTGGTGGGAGTCAATCTGCTCAGTCTGTACACCTGAGAAACACTGGTGCTGCTTAACTTCCAGAAGTGTACCTCCACTTCCAATTAATTGGAAGGGAAAACACAAATTAACAGACTGTCAATGGTGGAACTGCAACATCAGCAAATCGACCATCTACAAAATCAAAATAGCAGCTGCCGTTCCTCCCATTCTGGCAGTGTACAATTTAATTAAGTTTCACACTCCAGTTACTCCATTAATTCTATCAGAATCTCAAAGAAACGCCTCGCAAAACCTCCAAAAGTAGACCCAGAAATTGAAGTGGTCGCTCCATCTGGTCACACTGCAACCTTGACTGCCGTTGCACTAAACTGCAACCAGGCAATCTCCTGCAAGAAAAAAAGAAGCTTAATCCAATTCAGGAAGACTTTCCTCAATTGAAGGAGCCAAGTTTGTCTCCAATTGGCCACAGGATACAAAACTGTGAATAATCCCAGCTATCAGTTTACATTCTATGATTACACATTTCCTCACCACTAGAGCTTGTCACTTGTCTTTAAATGGTTTACAATGACTCCATTAGTCTGTTTCACGACTGGCAAATCATCGCGAACCCCTCACTGATTCCGGTACCGGTGAGGGGCTAGCACCGGCACCGGGTGAAACGCCCGCGGATCAGGCCGTAAACGACCGGAGAATGGCTGGGTCCCAGGCCGCCCTTCCGCACGGCTCATGATCTGCACTGGTTGTGCCGTACAACGTGGCACTAACCGTGCACGATGCCAACCTGCCAACTGTGACCTCACAGCCCACCAGTCCTCCCCAGCACTTGCAGAAGCCCCCCCACCCCGGCCAGCAGCTCTGGTCCGCAGCCGTCAGGCCGGGTTCACGCACGGCTGATACCACACGCGTCCCACGCTGTCGGGAACTCAGCCCATTGGCGGCGGAGCCATCGCGGGTGGGCCGGCCGATGACGCGCCAATGCCGTTGAAATAGCGCGTGGCGCGCGTCACGATGATGCCAGTTTGGAGGGGGCGGAGCATGGCAGATCTGCGTCAAACCGGCGCTGGCCCCGGTTCCACCGTGAAAATCCATTCTCCGCCAGACCGCTGAACATGATTACAGCATCGGGCTGGAGAATCCAACCCCTGCATCTTCTGGCATTTAACCTGACTCTCCGAAGGATTTTATTGTGCATGCTCGTGGATGCGAACATGTCCCAACTATAAACGTTGCAATTTTGTACCTGCGCCCAAGTTGCTGAAAGGCCTCTACAGGGTAGATGCTGTGAGGATATTTCCCTCCATTCTCCCAGTTTGAAAATAAGAGATCGAGAGTAATGTCTGCTCTCAAGGCGTTTGTGTATGGAATTCCCTTGTCCATTGAGTAGTGGAGGCTGGGTCATTGAATATATTTGGGTTCGACAGATTTTTGATTGACAAGGGAATCAAAGGTCCTGGCGGGGCAGGTGAGAAAATGGAGTTAAAGTCACAATCAGATCAGCCGCGGCCTTATTGATTGGCAGAACAGGGGCCGAGTATCTGACTCCTGTTTTGGTCACATCCTTATCTTAATTAAGTTCCTGGAAAAGGCTGTCTCATAGATTGAAGCGTTCCTTCAGTTCAGGGAGTTAAAATTCAAGAGGAGCTGTCATGCCGCGCTGTCTGGGAGAATCGCTGTTCACGCCAGTTTTTCACGCGACGCCGGTCCGATGCCGTTCCGCCATTCTCCCAACCGGCGATTTGTTAAAAGAGCGCTTTGGCACGTAGGCAGCCAGGGCACTTTAGATGAATGGGTGCACAGGCTGCCTGGTCACTGTTCATGCAGGCACCCACCGTACCACCTGCTCACAGTATCCTTATCCCGCACAGTTCAACCCGTCCCTCCTCATCGCAGCGCCAGCGGACACAGCCCTTCACCATGTGTACAAGGACCGCAGTTCCTTCGAGGACCTAACACAGGTGGCATGCAGGAGGAGACTTTGATTGGGCCGTGAGACAGTCGGCCATATATGCCACCTAATGGCGCACCTGGAACCACGTGGAGCTGGGGGAGGACATACCCTCCCAGTGAGGGTGAAGGTGACGGTCACCCGGAATTTCTTCGCAACCGGCTCCTTCCAGTCGCCAAGCGGGGACCTTTGCAGTATTAGTCAGGCCTCGGTGCACCGGTCAGTCACCGACGGCCTTTATGCAGCCGCGACACAATACATCAATTTCCTGGAGGACCACACGCACCAGGCTGCCAGGGCATCGCAATTCGCCTCAGTGGACGGCATCCCGATGGTACAGGGCATCGTGGATGGTGTGCACGTCAACCTGCGTGCACCAACGCGGGACAGGGACATCTTCCTAAACAGGAAGGGGACATATTCGCTGAACGTCCAGGTGGTTTGCGACCAGGGAATGAGAATAATGCACGTGTGCGCCCAGTACCCGGGAAGCGTGCATGACGCCTTTATATTGTGTTATGGGAGAGGCATTTTCAGAACTCCAAAATGTATCATGGGGGTTCAACCAACCTCCCCCTTTAATGTATTGTTGCTTTTCCGAGCACAACTTGTTCTCCAGGTGTGGTATTACAATTATGGACACATGGGTTATGGACACATGGGTTTTTAAACACATAACAATGTTTGTTTCATGAACTCAAGTTAACCTTTGAAATAAACATTGGATCACTTAACACCCCTTACTTCAAAGACAACCCTGAAAATAATACAACACTAAATAATCCTTCAGTTATTCCTTTCAACATCCAAGAGACTTAACACCTTTAACAGAAACACATCAGGTTAAAGGCATTACTATTATGAGTTTAAATCACCCAAATGATCCAGAGATAGTCTTTCATGGCAGAGATCACAGCAGATCCAGCTCACTGCAAACACAGACACACCCAAGCTCTTTTCCTCAAAACTGAAACTAAAACTGCAAAATGGCTGAGCTAAAACCCAGCTCCATCCACACTCTGACATCACTGCATTTCTTAAAGGTACATTGCGTAAACATCCATTTCTTAAAGGCACTCTCACATGACAATTGGCACAGTCCTACATCCCCACAATTTTTTTGAGGGTCACCCACCCCGGATGAGGGGCTGGTTGCTGGGCGACAGGAGTTATCCGTTGCGGCCGTGGCTGATGATGCCCATACAAAGGCCACAGACCAACGCGGAGAGCCGGTACAATGAGGCCCATGCAGCAACCAGGGGTATAGTGGGAGGTGCTTTGGCCTCCTTAAAATGAGGTTCCGGTGCCTGGACCGCTCAGGAGGCGCTCTGCAGTATGACCCTGACAGGTCAGAAGGATCGTCGTCGCCGTTTCTTGCACAACATCGCCCAACAGAGGGGCAATGTGATGGAGGAGGAAGAATCAGGTAAGCCCGAAGAGGCCAGCGACTCTGAATAGGAGGATGAGGAGGAGGAGGAGGTGGAGGGGGAGGATGGGAGGGTGGCGGGGCAGAGACATCATCGGGGCGCGGGATATGGCTGGGAGGCCACACAACACCACCGTTTGTGACACCGGGCACGCGATGAGTTGATCGACGCACGCTTCGCACAACAGGGGGAGGGCATCATTGTTCAGGGCACTCGCACCATTGACCGCGCGCACTGTCACCACCCAGCACCCCCCTCCCGCACCATCGCACAACCCTACCACACAAGTCACCACCCTCAAGCAACAGTACACCTGCGCACCTTGTTACTGTCGGTAGACTTTTACTTCTGTAAGCGGGAATGAACAGTGCCATGTTGGATGATGACAACCCACTCTGCGATGAGCTGTGAGCGATAGATCGCTACTGAATGTCTGACTCATGGCCATATCTGAACACCCCCACCTCGGTGTCCCCTCTATGCGTCACGGACACGCCATCACATGTCCATGTGGGGCAGCGGGCGTCGGAGCACTGAAGACGATGGCGTGTTTGGTGTTGGGGGTGGTGGGGGGGCACTCCTGGCCTCACCCTTGCAATGATCCTCGAACACCACCGTCACCGGTCACCCTCACATCCCCTCCCGCCCCTGGCACCGAAAATAGGACAGACGCATGAAGGTTTGGTGTAACAACTTTAATTGAAAGACACGTGCCCTAGCCCCTACAACTAATCTGTGCCCTGCACCCGTGCCAACCTACTACGTGTCTAATATTTTGGCCTTACGGGCCCTACCACTACGTCTAGGTGTCTCCCCAGATGGTACATCAGGAGTGGAGGCGGACTGCTGACAATCCTGCCATTCGACGTGGCTCCCCGTCGGCGTGCGCTTCCAGGGGCGGGCGTGCTGGATGGCATGATGCCACCCTCCTCTGCCCGCTGCCCACCAGATGCACCAGGGACAGGACAGGACGGGGGGGGGGGGGGGGGGGGGGAGGAGTGCGAGTGTTCCAGTTCCTGCCTTGCTGTTGTGTTGTGGTTACCGGGACAGGCACCGGGACCTCCTCCTCCGTCGGGGAGCCCGTTGGCCCCCGGGCCTCTATAAGGGACGGTGGTGCACGTGGAGGCAAGCCCCGTTGCATCACCGACACTTGGCGCTGCCAGTCCTGGAGGCCCGCTGTGGAATCGACCAGGGTCTGAACGTTCCCGCCAATGGAGCGGAGGGAGTGCGACATCCCTGTCAGGGACTGTGCTACCTCCCGCTGGGATTATGCGACGCCATCCATCACATGGGCAAGGCCGCCGATGCTCTCAGCGTTGGCCTGCTGGGACTGGGCCATGGCCTGCTGGGCCAGACCCTGGAGCGCGGCGGCAATGTCCATGTGGCTCTGGGACATGGCTGCCTGTGAGAGGGCAGCCCTGTCGTGGGCCACGGACGATGCGTGTACACTAAACCCCACGCCCTGAAGAACCTGACCCATGGCCAAAACCGTTTCCCCCATTGCCTCCAACGCGGACGCCACCCGTGCGGTGCCGGCCTGGTGGTAGCCATGACCGGCACTGCTCCCTGCTCGTGGACGCGGGTGGACTCCTCTAGCTGCATCTGCAGTTGCCAGAAGACAGCCGTCATCCCGTCGTCTGGTCCCTGGGGTAGCAAATGCATCGGGTCTGTGGTGGGTCTGGCAAGCCCAGGAACCCGGGAACTGTCTGGGCGGCAGCTGGGTGCTGGGCCTGGCCTGCCCTCCGACCGTCCAACTCGGCTGCTCCTACCTCCAACTGCTGTACCGGTTCGGCTGTATGGTGCGCACCAGTCTGTGAACCAGAAGCCTCGGCACTTACTTGCCCAACCGGGGTGAGTGTATCTGCGACGTTGGAGGGTGTGGGTGACAGCAGTGCGGCGGCGGCCGCTAGGTCTTAGTCTGTCCCCAGCTCTGGTGTCTCCTGTGTGGAACCTCGGCCTGGTGCATTGGGACCACGGCCGTGCCCCTGTGCCTCGAATGTCACAACGTCCTCTGTGCGTCACTGTCCGGGCTCGCTTTCCCCTCCTCGTCCGTTTCACTGTCATAAGAGTCATTACGGTCCGTCCTGACGTCTCGGTTTGTCCTCTTTGCGTCACGCTTCGATGGCCCGGTCTTAGAGGATGGCCCTCCTGCCCGTGATCATTCCCCTCTGTCCCGTGCGTCCCTGTGGCCAGAAGAGGTTGGAGCTTTATGGCGGCGGGGTGAACGGGCAGTTCCATGGCAGTGCTCGTGTGGCCTTGGAGAACACAGTAAGGCACGTTTTGTTAGACACGGGGGGTCGTATGTGAGAGGGTGGAGGGGGCTTGCGAGGGTTCGGACTGTGGGGGTGGTGCAGTGTCAGGCGGCAGGGTGTGAAGGTGTGGATTGTGGGGGTGGTGCAGTGTCAGGCGGCATGGTGTGAGGGTGTGGACTGTGGGGGTGGTGCAGTCAGGCGGTGGTGGGCTGTGAGGGGGGGCGGGGTACTGATGGGATGAAGGACTGCATTCATACAGTGGATTCTCACTTGGAGCTTCGCCTCCGACCTGGCACGGCGCTACCACCCGACTGGCGGCTCCCCCATCAAGGTCCAGTGCCCCCAGTCATCGACGGCCAGAGTGTGCAACTCATGTGATCCCCCTCCGGTTCTTGCACGCTCCCTGTAATTGTGAGCTGTCTTGCCCTTGGAGGGGGGGGGGGGGTAGACCTCAGGGTTAGGCGGACATTGGCAGGACGCACACATGAAAGCAACATTATCGCAAGCTGGGGACACTACGACCCACGCCATGGCACCTGCCCACTCGGTGAGGTGGGGGGTTCCACATGTGTCCCGGGTGCAACGTGGGGGCCTGCCCCCCACCCCCGGCGTGGGCAGGGGTGGGGGGGGGGGAGCGTCAGGGTACTTGCCCTCGCGAGGTCGTGCAGTTTCTTCCTGCACTGGTCTCCCGTGCGGGGGATGTGCCCCACAGCGCTGACCGCCGCCCCGACTTCTCGCCATCCTCGCCTCACGGTGCTGCATGGCTGCTGGTGTCCACGTCGGGAGAAGAGGATGGCCCGGCGCTCCTCCACTGCCTCCATAAGTGCTTCCGGGTCGCTGCCCCGGAAGCGGGGAGCGGTGCGACGGGGCTCATCGATGTCGGGCCCCGGTATGTGTGTGCCGATCCGTGCACTTCCTGATACGTAGCGCACCGTCATCCTGGCCTCGCGCGATGACACCGCTGGTCCTGCGCAACGCCCACCGCGTTTGTCGCGGCGCCGTTCACGACGGAGCGGGAACTTAGCCCCGCGATCGGAGAATCGCCCCCCTGATGTTTTAATTAACTTTGTGTTACAACTGTGCCCTGTGCCTCATGCCAACACAGTAAGGTGAAAGAGTTATGCCAGGTAGAGCAAAAGGTTCGGTGTGGTATTTTTAAACATGTTCAGCTTACCCTAACACACTGACTTGAGCAAGAATGGGCAAGGGGGAACAAAAGGAGAAGCGAGAATGTAATATTTTTACACATATTGTCTTGTGGGCCAGAATTCTCCGACAGTTGCGTTTCACTTTTCCCGCCGGCAGCGCACCCTTGCCCATGGTTCCCCGGCGCTGTGGGGTGGCTTCAATGGGTAATCCAATTGACAAGTGGCGGGAGGAGAGAGTGCCGCCGCCAGCGATCGGTGCGCCGCCGAGAAACGCAGAACTGGGGGAACGGAGAATCCGGCTGATCTTTGTTCTGAATAATATTGCCGACAATGAAGATATGTCAATGCTCAAAGCTTTATTTTCTTTCCTCCCTTTGTGTCAAAAAAATCCACTGACTCGCAAAGCCATTACTACTCTTTAATTACAGAGCATCAATTATTATTGGGATGAAAGCAGTAACGACACAGCAGGACCATCGGAATATGAAAGGAGAAACAACAATAATGGGTATCATTAGCACCTGCGGTGAAGCTCCTCTTCAATATTTTCTTTCACCTCTGCAGATATGCAAAAATATCGCACAATATCTGTTCAGACCTGTAGGGGTTTGCAAAACAGTTTGCAGCAGAAAGCTAAAAGCCAAGGATTTTTTTCTTTTCCACAGATCAACTATTCCCCATCCATCGAAAAATAGAAAATAGGAGCAGGCGGAGGCCGTTCGGCCCTTCGAGCCTGCTTGGCTGATCACTCAACTCAAAAGCCTGATCCTGCCTTCTCCGCATGTCCTTTGATCCTTTTCATCCCAAGTGCTGTATCTAACTGCTTCTTGGTAAAAAATAGTGTTTTGGCCTTGTGTGAGAGACAGGATTAGCACAATGTTCATTTTGGTTTTGTATTTATAGCTAGCCACACCCTTACTGCACAGTCTCACCACCTCATACGTTGATCCATTACTGACTGATTTGTCCACTAGCTTATCTACCAGAAAAATAAATATCAACCAAACGGCAAGCTCTTGAGTCAGTTCAAATCTGTCCCACAATTCTAAATAGAAAAGACCACAGATCTAAATTCAGTAGGTCAGCACGATAATGTACTCATGGAATCCCCCAGTGAAGCAGTGAGATTCAGACATTCCTGACACAAGAACTTGCTGTGGGGATGGAAAGGGGAACAGAATAGAAGGAAGCCATGCAGCTCGAAATAAAAGTGACCCCACCAGTCATTTTGCCACAGGCACAGAGGGTGGCCAAATCTTCCAGGGGTTTAGTTCCCACTCTGCACTATTTGAGTGCTGTGATGCAAGGCCATTTGAAGTAAACAGGAGCATGGCCAGAATATATTAACACAAGCGTGTCCATCAATGCGCTAAAAATGTCAAACTCCTTGGGGTAGGTCCTTGTGTTGGGCAGTAATGCAGTTGACTTCAATAAAAATTAAAATTGGCAGAGATTTAAAGTGGGCTTCTACCTCACCATCACCTGTTTAATACTATGGACTGGTTGGGCTGAAGGGCCTGTTTCCATGCTGTAAACTTCTATGATTCTATTGGACAAACTCAAAATCTATACCAACAGGAGTGGACTATTAACTTTTGGCAAAGTGTCAAACTCAGGCAGAAAACTGGCGCGTAACGCTTTAGTTGCACAGATCCGTTTTCTCACCAAATCTTCAGCCTCTGAGACAAAAACAAATGGGTGGGTGTGATTTGCGCCGTCACTCTGGCAGGGCGGGTCCTCATAGTGCCGGCGACTGGTCAAACCTGTTGTGAATCTAGCCAGTGATGAATTCATCATGCCAGTGAGGAATTAATATTTAGTGAGGGGAGGATCATATGGCGAGGGGGCCGCTAATAATACTATAGTCAGTGAACATTTATTAAAATGAGGTCAACGCCCTTTGTGGGCATGAATCTCATGACATCGCCTAGTGGGGTGGGGAAAATTGGCAGTATTTTGGCATCAAACGAGTGGTCAGTTCTCATTCTGACTTGATGGTGGTCATTTCGTCTGAGGCCCACCATGTCTTAGATATACATTTTCTGCATGTGTCACTTGCTATTGATCAGTACAGAGTCCATCTTACTTTTCCTTCGTGCAATAGCCAGTCTTCTGTTACTGCCTTTCCTGAGGTTAGCTTATTCAGCACAGCCTGGACATGGGGCCTTTGGCCTCCCCGGGGTTGCAGGGATTTGTACCGTACCAGGTTGCTCATTCCCCTTTGGGCCATTTTGACAGCTGCAGTTCAGATTCATTCTCTCCTCTTTTCTTTATTCCTGTTTCTTCGCTGTGCAACATTACTTCAAACAGGATTTGCAACATGGGCCAATGGCAAAGTTATTACTTTTTCAAACAAGATCAAACCCCTTCATTTCTGAAAAGACTCTCTTTGCCAACCTGTGGCGAGTCAGACTTGGGTTGACAGTTCCACTCCAGAGATTGGAGAACAGAAATCAAAGTTGATATTCCAATGCAGCACTGAGGGTGTCGCAACTGTCCATCACGGGCTGAATTCTCTGTCGGCGGGATCCTCCGTTTCGCCGGCAGCACACTCACGCCCGCGGAGGTACACACAATGGGAAACCCCATTGACTGGCTGCCGGGACGGAGGACACCGCTGATAGCGGGTGCGCGCCGCACCAGAAAACGGGAGCGGCGGGACGGAGAATCCCTCCCGATGTCTTTTGTTTGAGACTTAAGGCCCTGTTAGCCTCTCTGGTGGGTGTAAAGGATTTCATGGCACTATTCTGAAGAAGCGCAGGAGCATTATCCCTGGTGCCTGGACCAATGTTTATCCCTCGCCAAAGATGAATTACTTGGTCATTATCATGTTGCTATTTGTGGGAATTTGTGCTGAGCAGATTGGCTGCTGTGTTTTTTGACACTTTTACACCTCAGCTCCTTGGCTGGAAAGTGCTGTGGTCACAAAAAGCTCGATCTAAATGTAAGTCTTTCTCTCGTCCCAGTAGAGTACAGGACCTCACTCTTCATGTACGCTAATCAGATTTTCAAAAGTGAAAACCAAAACACGTTGAAAACGCTTGAGAAGGCGGGGCTCTGTGATGATTGAGATAGTGCATGACCAACGGCAACCGGTTGGAGGAGGGGCGGTTGGAGGTAAGCGATCAAGAGATGACATCGCCCAGAATATATGCAGCCAGAGTTGGCAATCCTATTAAGACACTCAATTACTGAGGATAGTCATTATAAACGACAGATGTTGGGCGGGATTCCCCATCCGATTTGACTGAGCACCAAATTCTCCACCCTGGCTTGCAGAGGGAGTGGGACGGACTCTCAACGCAGAATCCCGGTCGTTGTTCCAATGACATTTCTGCCTCATTTTCTTACATTAAAACTGAACCAGGCCTCTGCATGTTACAAGACCCCAACCAGAATCCTCTATTCCACCCTATCTTTACTGTGAAATTCACAATGGTACAACCAATCTCCATTTGAAAGTCTTGATTATTTCTGTTTACACATTGCGTTCTAACGAGAATTCAGCGAGAAGCTGAATTTTAAACTAGCAAATGTACTTTGTGTGTGAAAGTTTTTCTATGTCTGTTCATTGCATGTGGGCATCACTGACTCTGCCATCAATTGTTGCCCATCTGTAATTGTGCTTGAGAAGGTGGTGGTGCACTTCTGAAAATGAAAATCGCTTATTGTCACAAGTAGGCTTCAATGAAGTTACTGTGAAAAGCCCCTGGTCGCCACATTCCGGCGCCTGTTCGGGGAGGCTAGTACGGGAATTGAACCGTGCTGCTGGCCTGCCTTGGTCTGCTTTAAAAGCCAGCTATTTAGCCCAGTGTGCTAAACTTGAGCCGTTGCAGTCCATGTATTGTGGGAAACCCACGGTGGTGTTAGAGAGGGACTTCCAGGATTTTGACCCAGTGACAGTGAGGGGACGATGATATATTTGGAAGTCAGGGCTGTGTGTGACTTGGAGAGGAGCTTGCAGGTGGTGACCTTCCATGGATCTGCCACCCTTGTGAGTTTGGAAGGTGCTGCCAAAGCACCCGTCTCCCAGAAGATGATGGGGTAATGTATAGGAGACCATGGGGTAAATCATGCCCATAACCTCCTATAAATTACCCTAAGTATCTCCTCTAATTCAGTGTCTCCACCATTGGTTTTCCACCCAACCCCGGTGGTTTCCCCCTCACATCCACAGGTTTTGATGAAGCCCTGATCTCCTGCTCCACCCCCTAAATGACCAGTGGGCACCTCTCTGACTAATTGGCTCTAGATTTCCCCTGCTGGCCTACCACTACCTCTCATTACTGGCCAATGGGTTCCAGCTCTTCCTTTCTGGTCTCCATTTCTCTCACACCCACCCCCGCTGGTCTCCTGCTCTCCCACATTCTTCTCCGTCAGCCTCCGGTTCGCCCACATTCCACCCGTCCCCGACCAGCATCCCATACTCTCCCAATGGCCTCCATCTCTCCTGTATTCTCCCTCATGTCTCTGGCATTCTCCCCCCACCCCAACCTCCAGCTCTCCCACCCTCTTCCCCCACCCCCCAGCCTCCGATCCTCCCATGACCTCCACCACCCCTCCCCACCAGCTTCTGGTTCCCGGTTATTCCACATTCCCGGCTCTTACCTACTCTTCCCCTTTGGCACTCTCTCAATGGCGTCCATCATGGAATCCCTGAGTAGCCAATCACAGTATTCTGTCGGAATGGCCAAGCAGGGCACATCTGAAAAGTGAACTGCATTTATGGAAAGGTAAGTAGTGGGGTAAAGGGGAGGGGGTCTCACTGGTGCTGCAATTCCAGACATTTGTGCAACTTAGAGAAAAATGTTGGAATATTAGGATGTATAGTGGAAAACTCAGACTGACCCAGCCAAAGCAGGATATCTGGTCACCCTATCTTCATGATGCTCATAAAGAGATGGAGTGAGAAGGCCAGAGATTCCCTTATTAGAGCCAATGAGTGTCTGTGGCATAGGTAACCTCCCAGTGGGAGATTAGCAGATAGGAATTTCAGCAACCAACCTACTGCTCCCTCGCTCTGTCTGAAAAGGACACGCGTTTGTATCAGGTGAACCTAATATAGAACAGAAGAAGACGAAAGGAAAACAGATCCTTGGCAATTTTTAATTATTTTCTCTCCTAATATTTATCCTCAACTAAACTTGTCAAAACAGGTGATTTGATCTTATTGCTGTTGTGGGAACTTCCTTCCCATAAATTGGTTGTTATTTTGCCCGAATTCTAACAGTGACTGCACTTCAAATGTACTTCATTGGCCGTAAAACACTTCGGGACAATGGCCGGAATTCGCCAGCCGTCGGGAGTCTCTGTTCCCGCAGGCAGCGTACTTCCGCCCGTGGGTTTCCCGCTGGCGTAGGGCGGCCTCAATGGCAAATCCCATTGACAAGCGACGGCAGTAGAGAATGCCGCTGATGAGAAACATGCCATGGCTGGAGGGCCGGAGAATCCAGTCCACTTCATTAAATTCCTCTCAATCACATGGACAGACGATGTATCCAGATCCAGATTCAATGAGGGGCTCATAGAAGAACAGCTAACTGAGAGAATCTTGGTATCTTCTCGGTTATCCAGCCTGACATTACCTTTAAGTTTATTCTGTTTAAAGTGTTGATTCTCACCGAAACAGATACAAATCCTGTGTGGTTAAACGTTGAGCAATGTCCGGGCAGCCTTAGAAATACAGTCCTCTACCCAGCAACATCGTCACCTAGAGCCCTTTATTTGTTCAGTGACAACTCTCACGGATACAGATTTATTATCAAGCAATACTTTGGAACTCAAGTCTGAACATCAGAACCGTTCTATTGAACTCAAATCAGATGAGTCCATCAAATTGAAAACTGACATCAGCAGTTGACTCGATATCACATCTCCATTTCAGAGAACGACCAGTTTATCTGGGATTTGGAGATTTTGATTATTGGAGACACGAGTGTATTGCTTCACAGGCAAGGTGTCAAAGTGTTTAATTTAGAGCAGCTGGGTGTTTCATTTTTAAACACGGCGTATGGAAATCCCATCATCCAGGATTAGAGGAGTTTTGCTGAATTGGGTTCCCAGATGGTTTTTCACAGTCTCTGTGCATATTTGGGAAGCAATTCCCAAAAGATTGCTTCTTTTTTGAGGATTAGTGGCATCAGGCGTTTGGTTTAGCACAGTGGGCTGGTTTAGCACAGTGGGCTAAACAGCTGGCTTGTAATGCAGAACAATGCCAGCAGCGTGGGTTCAATTCCCGTACCGACCTCCCCAAACAGGCGCCGGAATGTGGCGACTCGGGGCTTTTCACAGTATCTTCATTGATGCCTACTTGTGACGATAAGCTATTATTATTGCCAGCTTCTGTTCTGAATCCCAACGTACAACAGCAGAGCTGGTAATTGCTTGGTTTGAACAATGTCCAGTGAGGTGCCGTCAGAAGGGTTGGACAATGTTTTTAATTCTTCCTTGCCTACACAGAGCTGCTGGAACAAAGCAACCTGCTGCCCGCAAATAGCCTGGATTCTTTGCATTTAATCGGAGTCAAAACAAGCGTTTGATTCCTTCCCTTGTTAATACACAAATAAATACAGATTGTGCTGACAGCTGAAAGTGTTCAGGTGTTTCTGTGCAATGTGAAGAATATATTTAATCAATGCAGCAGGAATGAAGACGTGTGAACTGATAGTGGAAAGTTTTCCTGACACTGCATTGATTTCATGCTGATTACAAAATAATTCTGACTGGTGAGAAGTGAACTGCAATCCCATTCTGGGTCGGATTGTTTGTCCTTTGGTTGAGGGTCAGGGAAGATAGACAGTGAGTCAGGGTGGGGGTGGGGGCGCTGGGTGAAGAAGTGCTCGGAGAAGCAGTTGGGTCAATGGAGATTAGTCAGGATGTTGTGGGGTAATCGTATAGCCATGGAAGGTCAGGGGTTGGTGGGTGCAGTCAGAGGGGGAGTTGGCTAGTGGGGGAATAATGAGGGTATGGAGAGTAGTCGGGTGTGGGGAGGCCAGGCTGAAGGTTATTTGGTGCTGAGGGTTGGTCAGTGTCATAATATCCACGCATGTATATAAGGAAGTGCAAACAGGCAGTGATTGACACACAGGATGACCAGTAAGCACACAGCACAGTGCAGCTAATCACCATACAGGACACCACCACTATGAAGCCAGAGGGCACTGGGTTTCCCGCTCTCTCGGGACCCAGCCACTGAGACAGTCAGAGTCCACGAGCTAGCACAGTGCAAACACCATGTGGTAGCTAGTAAGTCTGGTCAGGCTAGTACAATGTCTCCAGTCAGTTCAGTATAGTGTCGACCCACAGTTAAATATGTGTGCTAGTTCTATCGTTCAATAAAACCGTGTTGGATCTTCTACAGTGTTAGAGGTCTGTTTCTCGCATCACTGCATCAAGTGCAGTCCACACCGAACTGACCTGCCTAACACATCATGGTACTACGGTGTGATTCTGAAAATTGACGGACCTACCTCGAGTGAATCAGCATTGACCAGCAAGCAGCCATCCGGTGACATGGAAACTATCCAGCCTCCTCCGCAGCTCCGCATCTCCGGCAACCTCGGCGCAAATTGGAAGCTCTTCAAGCAAAAGTTCCTCTGGTACATCGAGGCCTCCGACCTCGAAGCAGCATCTGATGCCAGGAAGATCGCGCAATTTCTCTCCACCGCGGGGGACCACGCCACCCACATCTACAACTCCCTCACGTTCGCTGACGGCGAAGACAAAACAAAATTCAAAACAGTCCGGCTGAGGTTTGACAGCCACTGCGACATTGAGGTGAATGAGAGCTTTGAACGGTATGTTTTCCAGCAGAGGCTTCAGGGTAAGGATGAACCTTTTCAGTCCTTCGTCACCCATCTCCGCATCCTAGCGCAGTCATGTAGCTATGACTCGATGGCTGATTCCATGATCCGGGATCAGATCGTTTTCAGGGTCCACTCCGACTCCCTTCGGCAGCAGCTCCTGAAAGTCAAACAGTTGACTCTCTCTGTCGCTATCGAGACGTGCGTTGTCCATGAGCATGCTAAGAATCGTTACTCCCACATCAGGGCGGCAGAAACTGCGAAGCTGGCCTCCCACGAGGCAGAACGGGTGCAAGCCATTGCACAAATGCAGGGCCTGAGCATCAAGGAGAGTGGCCATTTTGCCCGCTTTTCCCGTGTCCCTGCGCATGCGCGCTACGACCGAGTGGACGACGAGCCCGACAACCCGACTATGCAGGTGCGTACGTCGACCGACCACACTGCGCATGCGCGATGGCGCACGGAACGTGCTGATGTTGACGTCATGAGATGTCAGAATTGTGGCTCCACCCACTTAAAGCGGCAATGTCCAGCAAAAGGACGCCGGTGTCTACAGTGTGGCGAGCGTGGCCACTACGCAGCCCTTTACAGCTGTGGCGCAGAAGTGTCCGCTCAATACAGCAAGCCATGCCAGATTACGATCCCGACAGCCCAACGGACCCTGATGCTGTGTGCCTCAAGTCCCCATACTGGGTGGGCATCATAACTACACATGTGCTGCCTTCCACCACACCGACGCAACGCCTCTCAATCCTCAGTGTGGATCCCGACGACGAGTGGTCTGCTGTCTTCACAGTGAACAAGGCTCGCATCCGGTTCAGACTGGACACCGGCGCATCTGCGAATCTCATCGCAAAATCTGACCTCGACAAACCAAGCATTCTTCCACCAGCCTGCCAGCTCCTTGACTACAATGGCAACGCCTTAGCTGCCAGTGGCTCGTGTCAACTGGGGGTATCCAATAAGGCGATCAAGGCAACGCTGCAATTTGAAATCGTCGGCCCTGACAGAGCATCTCTGCTCGGTGCTCGTGCCTGCAAGCTCCTGAACCTTGTTCAAAGCGTCCACAC
Source organism: Scyliorhinus torazame (assembly GCF_047496885.1). NCBI lineage: Eukaryota > Metazoa > Chordata > Chondrichthyes > Carcharhiniformes > Scyliorhinidae > Scyliorhinus > Scyliorhinus torazame. The sequence goes on from NC_092712.1 coordinate 296,713,225, forward strand.
CATGTCATCATCACCGGCGACGGCCTCGCCCGATGGAAACTTGCAAGCCGACATAAATGACATCATCACGCAGTACCACAGCGTGTTCGACGGATTGGGCACACTCCCATACGGATACAAAATCCTGCTCAAGCCGAACACCACCCCTGTAATTCATGCACCTCGCCGGGTGCCAGCGCCCCTCAAGGATCGTCTGAAGAAGCAATTACAGGACCGACAAGACCAGGGCATCACATCAAAGGTTACAGAGCCCACAGACTGGGTCAGCTCCATGGTCTGCGTCAAGGAGCCGACAGGGGAGTTTCGCATTTGCATCGACCCTAAGGATCTAAACCGAAACATCATGAGGGAGCATTACACGATACCAAAACGAGAAGAGTTGACCAGTGAGATGGCTCATGCCAAATTCTTTACTAAGCTCGACGCCTCCAAGGGTTTTTGGCAAATACAACTGGACGCGTCCAGTCGCAAGTTGTGCACGTTCAACACCCCGTTTGGTCGCTACTGCTACAACCGGATGCCTTTTGGCATCATATCTGCCTCAGAGGTATTTGATCGCATCATGGAACAGATGATGGAGGGCATCGAGGGGGTGCGACTGTACATTGACGATGTCATTATCTGGTCCACAACGCCCCAGGAACACATCGCTTGCCTCAAGGAGTCATTCCAAAGAATCCATGAACATGGTCTTCAGCTCAACAGGGCCAAGTGCTCATTTGGTCAATCGGAGATCAAATTCCTGGGTGACCACATCTCCCAGCAGGGCGTACGGCCAGATGCCGACAAGGTCTTGGCGATCAACGCCATGAAGACCCCGGAGGACAAAAAGGCGGTCCTCCGCCTTCTCCGAATGGTCAATTTGCTCGGGAAATTCATTCCCAATATGGCATTCCACACCACGGCCCTCCGCCATTTCGTCAAAAAGTCGATGGAATTCCAGTGGCTGCCCACGCATGAAGAGGAATGGCGCGAGCTGAAAGCAAAACTCACCACAGCCCCGGTTCTAGCGTTCTTCGACCCAACCAAGGAAACCAAGATCTCAACTGATGCAAGCCAGGACGGCATTGGGGCGGTGCTCCTTCAGCGGGATGACTCCTGGGCTCCAGTGGCGTATGCCTCCAGGGCCATGATGCCCACTGAGCAATGGTACGCTCAGATTGAGAAGGAGTGTCTGGGCCTCCTAACATGGATAGTCAAGTTCCACGACTATGTTTATGGCCTGCCAAAATTCACGTAGAGACGGACCACAGGCCTCTAGTCCACATAATCCAGAAGGATTTAAACGACATGACACCTCGGTTACAGCGTATTCTTCTAAAGCTACGCCACTACGGCTTCGAACTGGTCTACACGCCAGGTAAAGAGCTGATCGTTGCAGATGCCCTGTCCAGGTCCATTACCACACCGCATGAACAAAGTGATTTCATCTGCCACATGGAAGCCCAAGTGCAGTTGTGTGCCTCGAACCTTCCGGCCTCCGACGAACGGGTGGTCCAAATTCGTGAGGAGACAGCCAAGGATCCTCTGCTGCAGTGCGTGATGCAGCACCCCAGCAATGGCTGGCAGAAGGGACACTGTCCCCAGTTCTATAACGGAAAAGACGACCTGACGGTGGTGGAGGGAATCCTTCTGAAACTCGACAGGATCGCAATTCCTCAGAGTATGCGTGCTATGGTGCTGGGCCAACTCCATGAGGGTCACCTTGGGGTCGAGAAATGCCGACACAGAACTCGGGAGGCGGTCTATTGGCCGGTCATCAGCCAGGATATTGCCGACACAGTCCTCAATTGCCCTACCTGTCAGAGGTTTCAGCCAGCTCAACCCAAAGAAATGTTGCAGCAGTAAAAGATTGTGACCTCTCCATGGTCCAAAGTCGGTATAGACCTTTTCCACGCCAAGGGGCGTGACTACGTACTCCTGGTCGACTAATTCTCCAGTTACGCAGAAGTGGTGAAACTGTCCGACCTCACATCAAAGGCGGTAGTCAAAGCCTGCAAAGAATCGTTCGCCAGGCATGGGATACCGCTCACGGTAATGAGCGACAACAGTCCTTGTTTTTACAGCCAGGAATGGTCTGACTTCGCACAGTCCTACAACTTCCGTTCCGTTACCTCCAGTCCCCACTACTTGCAGTCAAACGGGAAGGCCGATAAAGGGGTCCACATTGTAAAGCGGCTGCTGTGAAAAGCTGCAGATTCAGGCTCCGATTTTAACCTGGCAATGCTGGCATACAGGGTGACCCCACTGTCCACTGGATTGTCTCCAGCCCAGATGCTCATGAATCGCACTCTGAGGACCACAGTTCCAGCCATCCATGTTCCGGACCTTGACCACCTCACAGTCCTACAGAAAATGCAGCAGTCACGGGTCCAACAGAAAGCCACGTACAATGCCCATGCCACGGATCTGCCCGAGCTGGCCCCAACTGATCATGTTCGCGTACAGTTGCCTGAGGGCGGCTGGTCAACCACAGCTGTTGTGCTCAAACAAGTGCCCCAAGATCATTCCTTGTGCGTATGGCTGATGGCTCCCTGAGACGGCGCAACAGACGGGCACTGCGAAGAGTTCCACGCCCGCTACCTGACCGAAGTGCCCCGCCGCCTACGATGCCTCCTCCGGACGTACCCTACCACGAGGCCACCGATCTACCAGCAATCCTGCTGGTCCATGCGCCTACTGCGATGCCAGAGATCCCGCCTCTCCAAGTGCAGGCAGCTCCTAATTTACCTCTGCGGCGATCAACAAGAATTTGTCGCTCACCACAAAGACTAAACCTATAGACTGAGCTTTTGTACATTTTTGTGACTTCACCAATTGGACCTCTGTAAATATCATTTTGTTTGCCATGTCTCTGCACTATCGCAACCTTCCTATCTATATACGTTTGTTTAGACATCTTTCTGTATATAGTCAGGCACATATATATAAATATATATATATTTATAAGCAACCACACCTTAGTATTTATTTTTTTCAAAAAAATGGGGGGAGATGTCATAATATCCACGCATGTATATAATGAGATGCAGACAGGCAGTGATTGACACACAGGATGACCAGTAAGCACACAACACAGTGCAGCCAATCACCAGACAGGACATTACCACTATAAAGCCAGAGGGCACTAGGTTTCCCACTCTCTCTGGATCCAGCCACTGAGACAGTCAGATTCCATGAGCAAGCACTGTGCAAACACCATGCGGTAGCTAGTAACTTTGGTCAGGCTAGTACAAGGTCTCCAGTCAGTTCAGTATAGTGTCGACCCACAGTTAACTATGTATGTTAGTTCTGTCGTTCAATAAAACCGTGTTGGATCTTCGACAGTGTTAGAGGTCTGTTTCTCGCATCGCTGCATCAAGTGCAGTCCACACCGAACTGACCTGCAAGCAGTCCCCCGCTTCCAAGGCAGAATTCAGTGAACTCAAGTTAAAGTACACTAAATGGCACGTTTAGCGGGCTGTTTGTCAGCACCTGAAATGCTGAGAAAGTCCCCATTATTCAACCTCACTTTGCCGGTAGTTTTGCCCTCGACAAGGAGCTCCTCGTCGAGGCCACTTATCGAGGCCACTGGCTCAGCCCGGCAGTGCAGGACGATGACTCGCGGATAGGGGCGCCATTTGTAAAGGCAGCCCTGGGGCTGGATTCTACAATTTTCAGGCTATGTCCCCACGCCGGCTTGGGAGAAATTGCGCCAAACGGCCACTGATCCTCCATTTTGCTGGGGGCTAGCAGGAAGTCAGCATAGAGCACCCGGCTCTAGCTGCCGATATGCCTCGAAGAATTGCCGGGTCGGTGGCTGCGCATGCAGCGGCTGCGCCGTGCTACATGGCGGAGGCCGCTCGCAGACCCGGCCCGCAAAATAGTGCACTCCCTTTGGCCGGCTCCCGTGCCCTGGATCATCCCGGAGAATCCAGCCCCTGATCTTTTGATCCAGCTCTGCACCACCATAGCTTCAGGAGACCCCTTGCCCCCCCCCCCCCGCCCCCCCCCCCCCCCCCATCCTCCCCCCATTTCACCCAACTTACCTCTCCTGTGGTAACGGAGCACCCCCTCACCCACCTCTCACAGTCCGTCCCCCCGAGCAAACGCCTGGCAGGGCTAACCTGGCACCTGGGCACATTGGCACCGTCAGTCTGGCACCCTGGCAGTGTCACCGACGCACAAATCCCGCATGATGTTTTGCATGTCGTGATTCCCGATGGAAACCTCTCGCAAGATTCAATGGCCTCTTCCGACACCAAGTCCGGCACGACGGGGCCGCTGAATCACGCCCTAAGTGCGGTCTTGTTACGCTGACCAGAATGGCGGGATGCGGTGCCAGATTCTGTGCTTCACAGCTCATTAATTGTGCACAGGTACGTTCCCCTCTGAAACTCCTGGCAGGCTGACAGCTGATTCAGCCACCTTCCCTCAACTGGTGGATTTGGAGGTCCCAGCGCCATATTTAAAAACCTTTTTAGCACACTCATATAACTCTCCCCAGCACACCTGACTTCACCAGACCGTGCAGGTTGTCAGAAACCCACAGAGAAAAGACCATCACCTTTGAGGCGCCCAAGCCCCACTTGGACCTCTACCACCACTGGAGTCTTCATGTATCCCCTTTCAGAAAATGATGTGGTAACCCAGTTGTTTTTGAGCTTTTCATGCAGGCTTGCCAGGTTCCAGCTTCCCTCCTCTTGGTCTTCCCTCTGCCTTCCATTGTTCATCTCCTTAATCCACCTCCTTGCCCCTCTGCCTGCCATCATGATCCCTCTCCCTACCCCCCACCTCCTCAGCACAGCCCTCCTTCCACATTACCGCAATTGTCTTCATTAGGCCCCCAAACTCCTCCAATCACCTCTCACCCCACCCACAGTCAAACATCGGACCTTTGTTATGGTGGCTGCATGCTTCCCACAGCACAGTCTTGTCCTCACAGACACTGGTATGTGGCACCAGGGCAAGGAAATCCCTGTACTCACCAACCCCAGGCGCCGTACTGATCTGAGACAGTGACACAAGAGAATCCAACAGCATGGCGCTGCCAATCAAGACCAGCGCGTAATGGAGATGGTGGGCAGGAACCAGTCTGCCCCAGCAGAGTGGTGGACAGCGCAACACCATGACACAAAACTTTGTGGCAGTCACCTCTAAGTCTCTTGTCAATAGAAGACCGATTTGTGCATGCCACTCATTCGAAATCGGGTTTGACACAACATGATTTCCTACTGGCGTGACACAAGACTAGAAGGCTTGATGGGATACCGGCAGGCAGCTGTTTAATGAGCATTCATAAGAAGAAATTAGTCCAATTGCATTTGTGTCAATTGCCGGCAGGTCAACACGAGCTATTTCCTCCCCATTCGAGCTTGTTATTTCTATCATCTGTCTTCGTCTGTCTAAATTCCTTAGACAGCACCTTCCAAACCCATGGCCACTACCATCAAGGAGCAGGGCAGCAGACACATGGAAGCTTCCCTCCAAGCCACTCACCACCCTGACTTGGAAATACATCATCATTCCTTCACTGTCTCTGGCTCAAAATCTGGAACTCACTCCCTACCAGCTCAGTGGGTGTACCTACACCACATGGACTGCCACAACTCAAAATGCAGGTCACAACCACCTGAAGGGATGGGCAATAAATGCTGGCCCAGCCATCGATTCCCATATCCCATGAATGAATAATAGAAATAAATCTCCTGACCAGGTTATTAAGGTCGCTTAAATTAAAGCGAACAGTCTCTTATGTGTAGCCTTATCAAACATCTTCCTGAAGTCTATTCAAATTACATCCATATAAATTTCCGTTTCTACTAATTTGGTTACTTATCTTCATTAAAAGATTCAGGTGGGTTTGTTCGACATGATCCACCCTTTCCAAATGCATGTTGTCTCTTGGTTCAAAATTCTCCAAACATTCAATCACTCTTGCCTTACTAGAGATTCCGATAACTTGCCTTCAGCAGATATGAAAACAACAGGGTTCGAATTTCCTGGTCTCTCATTCACCGCTCTTCAACAATGGAGTAACATTTGCAATTTTTCAATCTAAGGAGACAATTCCTGAGTCGGGAGATCTTTGGATAATTATCGCCAAACGATCTGTAGTTTCCTCACCTATGTCCAGTGACTGCTGTGTGCTTTTGAGAAACTCCTGAAGCCAACAATAACCATGGTTGGAACCTCCCTCTGATCTTTCCAGTCTTGGATTCTATGATCCAGAGAATCAAATTAGAAGTGCAAATATTGGAGTTTGCTTCAGAGAAGGGGACATATCCTACGCCAGCAAGTCAGAAGTCATTTCTTTGACGACAAGTTAGAATTAAATTCTCAACGGTGTTCAAATGCATTCAGATGCTGGGAATGGGTGGGCCTGAGGTTCTCCTGACATTGTGTAAGACAGAGGGGGTTGCTGCCTCTCCCCAGGCATTGTTGGCAATTATCTTCAAGTGGGACCTGGAGAGTAGATGATCCGGAGGGAAGGGAATATTAAGGGGGAGAGATGACAGCAATCAATGGTGTAATAGGGATGTACGGGGCAAGCAATCATTGGTGGGGATGGGAGCGATAAGAAGGTGACTCCGTGATCAGTACAATGTATTGTAATTCCCAATAGGAATATACAGTTTGGAAGAGTATTGTTATTTCCAGTCCTGCAAAACAAATATTATTTTTCTTTCTGGGAAAGGCTTCATGCCTGTTTCATGCACGGACCCAGAGCAGCATGGTAGCACAGTGGGTAGCACTGTTGCTTCACAGTGCCAGGGTTCCCGTTTCGATTCCCGGCTTGGGTCACTGCCTGTGTGGAGTCTCCACGTTCTCCCTGTGTCTGCGTGGGTTTCCTCCCGGTGCTCCGCTTTCCTCCCACAAGTCCCAAAAGACATGCTGTTAGGCGAATTGGACATTCTGAATTCTCCCTCTGTGTACCCGAACAAGCGGCGGAATGTGGCGACTAGGGGCTTTTCACAGTGACTCCATTGCAGTGTTAATGTAAGCCTACTTGTGATAAGAAAGATAATTATTATTATTATGTCTTTTCTAATATTAATTTTTCTCCAGCTGTCAAATTGGATACAAATCTGCCTGTTTCTTTTTTGAGAAAGTAGCCCGATATCAGCAAATTTCTCGGCTCCTGATTTCTTTTGGATTCATTAAAATGGGAGGTAGCTGTCATAATATACACCAGTATATCATGGTGCAGACACACACTGATGGACACACAGTGGGACCAATCAACATACACAACACCGCAGCCAATCACCAGTGAGAGCACATGCACTATAAAGACAGGGGACATCAGAGTTCCCGCTCATTCGAGTAGCAGCTAGCTAGGAGGACAGAGCTCACAGCCTGCAACACAGACATTCACTATGTGCTTGAGTGCATCGACTGGTTAGGACAAGGCAAAGGTCTTTAGTTGAAGCTAGTATCGTATTAACCCACAATCTGAGTATGTTTATACAGTTAATTATTCAATTAAATAATGTTGCACTATTTCAAGTGTTGGTGACCTGTATGTGATCCAGAACACCCAACACATCAGTAGCTCCCCCAGCAAATAAATCAGCTCATTCCTGAAGTATATGTCAACAGTTCTAAATGATATTTCAAAGCCCAATACGTGGTTTCATCCAGCCAGGTATAATGAAAGATGCACTGTTTTCATAACCTTTAAGAAGAAAACAAAGACTTGGCTTAGCAGAGCTCAGAAGCATCTCAGAGTACTTCACTTTGAAAGATGATGACTATTCACAGGTAACCAAATCGACAGGGCAACACAACACCAAAGCCATCTGTGTTGAGCCTCTGTATGAAAACGTCTTCAGTTTAAGCTCAGTCAATAAAAAATGAAAATAATGTCAAGAAATGTGTAACATTCCTTGATTTAAAATACATATTGTAACACCACTGTAATCAATAATTAAAATACCTTTCATAAATAAAATCTATTATAGACTGGTGATAATCAGTGTGTAATAATTCCATAAATATGTAAATATAGAATTGTAACAGCTTAATCCATGTTTCTTAGCTGCCTGAAACATGCATTATTAATTTGTCGTAAATATTGGTCATGAAATATTTAAACATGTGTTACAACATTTGAATCTGTCAATGCAAGGCACATCTTCTGTTGTTAGAATCTAATGGAAGAGTCCAATTTATATTCTTTTCCCAAACAGAGTAAAGAGCATCAAAAATGAACAACAGTTTTCTCGATATCTCCATTTCATAGTGAAATGAGAGTGTTTTATCTTAGTGTTGCCTATAGCTACAGTACAACTGTGGGTCTGCATTGCGGCATATTCCTGACTATAACAAAGGAAGTTAGTTTGTGTGTTTACCAGGTGCCTTTTAGTCACTTTTGGTCTTGGGTGGAACTTTGCCACTTTTTGGCAGTGTCATCCGGGGCAGGAAAACAGAGGGCAGCCCACCTGCGGTGTTGCCAATTTTCCCCACTGTATTTTTAAACTCTTTGCCAAAAAAAAAGTGAAGAGGCAGGTCCCACGGCGTAACGCTGGTGGGGCGGGCTCCAATTAAACCCACACCAACAGCGACTTTGTTTTTTAAAAGATCGGAGCATGGGGTGGTGCCAGGTAGCAGTGCCCAGGAAATTCCAGGGCACTGCCCAAGCATGACCCTCTTCCCCTCTGGGGGCTCTACTCACTTGTGCACCTCTGGTGGGTTCTCCTTGGTTCACACCGTGGGGGATCGGTTGTGATTCACAGCGGTATGCTCTCATGTCGACGTGAATGGACAATTTAACGTGGGGGAACAATTAGACGTAAAGTCCTGTCCATATTTAAATTAAAGTCAGGATTCCAGTTTAGTCATTGGCAGGGGGCAGGGACTTTGCCAAAGGAAATCTTGCCGATGTAAAAGCCCTTTTGGAACTCCCGTCGTATTCTCCACCCCCTCTGCTGTTCCCCCTTCCCAAAAATGGGAGTGAAAAATCCTTAGCCACCCACCCCCTTGTATTAACTCTTTTGAAATAACTGGCTGCGACTGTGACAATAAGTATATTGTGTGGTAAATGAAGAGTTCATAATTTAATGTGAATGCATCCAACCACTAGAGGGTGATCAAGAACATACACGTGAATCACGTGATACCCTTGATTCTGGGAGTAGGTGATTAGGCAGGTTGGAGAGTAGCTGTGTTTTCAGAAGCTCTGTAGATAGAATCATAGTTTAGTTTAACTGTAGTCTCGTAAATCTTAGTTAGCAATTCAAATCTATTTAATTGCAGTGTGAATAAATCAGCTTTGTTAAAAACATAACTTTCCACTGGTTGGAATCATACCTGGCACAAAGGAAGATGGTTGTGATTGTTGGAGGTCAATCATCTCAGTCCTAGGACATCATTGCAGGAATTCCTTAGGGTCAAAGTCTAACAGGACTGGACAGGGTAGATGCAGGAAGGATGTTCCAGATGGTGGGTGTATTCAGAACCAGTGGACACAGTCTGAGGACATGGGATGGACTATTTAGGACATAGATGAGGAGAAGCTACTTCACCCAGAGAGTGGTGAGCCTTTGGAATTCGTTAGCACAGGGATTGGTTGACTCCAAAACATTGTATAGTTTCAAGGAAAGTTAGATATAGTACTTAGGGCGAAGGGAATCAAAGGATATGAGGGAAAGCGGGATTAGGATATTGTGCGGGATTCTCCGCGATCGGCGCGACGGTCCGACGCCAGCATCAAAAAAGGCGCGAATCACTCCGGCGTCGGGCCGACCAGAACGTCGAAAATGCTTCGGCCCGGAAGGGGCTAGTAGTGGCATGACGCCATTCGCACCAGCGTCACCCATCACCGACGTGCCCGCCGTCAATGATGCCGCGCGGTGTCGCACCACAAAAGATGCCCCCGCCGGAGACCCGTCAAAATGGCTACCTGCCGCGCAGCTCCGAAGTTCCAGGAGTGCGACATCATTGCGGTGGAGCAGAGGAGGGAGACCCTGCACCCCGGACACGGCCACAGGGTCACACCACATATCAGCCGGCGCCTGAGGAGAGAGGCATCAGCACCGTGGCCGTAACAGCCAGGACAGGCATCCAATGCCCAAGAAGGTCAATGACCTAGTCAGGGCAGCCAGGGTGAGTACCCCCCCACCCCCGCCCCGATGGGCAGGTCAGCCATACCTGAAACCGACATGGCTGCACCCACCCATGCAGGCTGCATTGGCAGGATGGGTTGTCAACTTATGCCAACATACACACAACCGCTGGTCCGCATGTATACTTCTGCCTAACACTATTGCCCTTCATCCCTTCCACCCGCCCCCCCCCCCCCCCCCACTCCCCCGGCAGGAGAAGTGCGCACATAACAACCGGGAGCGTGAGAGGTCCAGAGGGGGTCCACCTGAATTGCGCCACCTCACCGTTTACGAAGAAAGGGCCCTGGACCTTGCAGGCGGACCTGAGGACCGGGAGATTGCGGATGCAGAGGTCGGGGGCGCACCACCAAGTGAGACCCCCAAATGCCTGCCCCCTTTCCCCCATCACCCATCCCACCTTCCTCCCTTTCCCCCCTTTCCAAATTCCCCCTTTCCCCTTTCCCCATCCCACCTTCCCCCTTCCCCATTCCCCTGTTTCCCCCTTTCCCCATCCCCCTTCCCCCTCTTCCCCCCATACTCCCTTCTCCCCTTTCCCCCATCCCTCCTTCCGCCCCTCCCCATACCCTTCCCCTTTCCCATTCTCCCCTTTCCGCCTTTCCCCACCCCACTTTCCCCCCTTCCCCCATACCCCCTTCCCACCTTCATCCCTTTCCTATTCCCCCTTCCCCTTCCCCATTCCCCCCCTTTCCCCATCCCACCTTCCCCTTCCCATACCCTCTTCCCCTTCCCTCCTTCCCAATTCCCCATATCCCCTTTCCCCCCCTTTCCCCATCCCATCTTTCCCCCCGTTCCCCCTTTCCTCTCTTTCCCCCTTTCCCCCATCCCACCTTCCCCCATACCCACTTTCCCTCCTCCTCCCATCCCCATCCCCCTCTGCGTGTCTAACCATGCATGCTGTATTGTGTTTTGCAGGACCACACGTTGACCCACCCGTCCCTGCGGATGCCGACCGCCCCAGGACGTGCCCTATCAGGCATACGCGCCCCCACCCTGTGCCAGGCCACCCACGAGACAGGGATAGACCAGGCCCGTCAGGCATACGACGCACCCACCCTGTACCAGGCTGCCCACGAGAAAGGGCAGACCCGGAGTGGTAGGCATACAACGCCCCCCCCACCCTGTGCCAGGCCGCCCACAAGACAGGGACAGACCCGCAGTGGCAAACATACGACAACCCCACCCTGTGCCAGTGCGGCAACGCCAGCGGGCCACACCCAGCGACGAGGAGGGCAGCCACAGCAACAGGCCCCCGTCCCAATCGACCCGGGACACTGACACACACGACACAACCACCCATGAGACCCACATACAGGACGCACCCACCCAGGACACACATACCCAGGACACTGACATACAGGTCACCAACACACAGGACACTGACACACAGGACACTGACACACAGGGCACTGACACACAGGACACCCACACACAGGACACCCACACACAGGACACCGACACACAGGACACTGACACACGGGACGGATGGACAGGAAACACCACCCCAGGGGACCCCGGACTTCGGGTCGGATGAGGAGCATGACATGACGCCACTGCTATCTCCTACACCCTCCACCACCGCAGAGACACTCACCTCGGTTGGGCACTTTGGCGATGAGGCCTCTGGTACAATAACTGGTGCGCACAACACACCGTAATAGCAGGTGGAGGCAGGAGCAGCTGAAAGGCTGGGCAGTCGGATGGCAGGCCGGCGCAGGCAACCATCTGCCGCCCAGAAGGGCCCAGGGTTCCTGCAGTTACCACACCCACCCATAGACCCGATGCAGTCACGAACCAAGGGACGATTGAAGGGGGTGACGGCCGGCTTGCGGCAGCTGCAGACGCAGGTGGGGGAGTCCACCCGCGTGCAGGAGCAGGGAATGGTGCTTGCCATGCGTGCACGGGTGGCGTCCGCGGTGGAGGCAATGGGGGCGATGGTGTCAGACATGGGGAGAAGTATGCAGGGCCTGGGGCTGTCCGTGCAGGAGGCGTCTGTGGCCGAGGACATGGCTGCCCTCTCAGGAGGCAATGAGCCAGAGCCAGCAGCGGATCGCAGAGGCGCTCAATGTCATGGCCCAGTCCCAGCAGGCCATGGGCCAGTCCCAGCAGGCCATGGGCCAGTCTCTGCAGGCCATGGCCCAGTCTCAGCAGGCCATCACTGAGGGTATCGGCGCCATTGCCCAGGCTGGCCGGCGTCGCCCAGACACAGACAGGTATGGCCAACTCCCTAAGCTCCATGGCTGCAAACTTGCAGACCCTTGTTGATACCAGCACGGGCCTCCAGGACTGGCAGCAGCAGGTGCCGGGGGGGGCGTCGGATGCTGGATCCATTCGCACTCTCGACCCATGGAGAGGCCCGCGGGACATCGGGCACCCCGAGGGAGGAGGAGGTGCTGGGGCCCGTTCCGTGTCCCCCTGTAGGGGGGAACACCGCGACACCTCGGACTCCCCCCCCACCATCCGTCCCGTGTGCATCTGGTGGGCAACGGGCAGAACAGGTTGGCAGCTCGCTATTCCAGTCACCCGAGCCGCGGCCTGGCCCATCCAGGCCGGGCCGCCCCAGGAAATGGGCGCCAAAGGGGTCCCTAGTCACAGGGCAGGAATCACATGAGTCCGCCTTCAGTACTGCTGTACCGTCTGGTGAAGCACCTAGACGTAGCCGTAGGGCCCGTAAGGCCAAAAAATTAGACACTGAGTAAGTTGGCACGCGTGCAGGGCACAGACTAGTTATAGGGGCTAGGGCACATGTATGGACTGCTTGTAATTAAAATCACTTTCACACCTACATAAGCTGCCTCTGTCCGATGCGTGCGGGGGTGTGGTGTGAGGTGAGTTCCAGTGTGTGTGTGAGGGGTGATAGGACGTCGACGTCCGGTGAGTGTCTCCCCGGCACTCACCCTCACCCCCCCATTCCTGGCACTCACCCTCCTGTTAAGTAATGGGTTAAGAGACATTGCAATTAGTTGTCTCATTTATGTTCAGTATCCATTAATTGACACTGATATGTAAAGGGGCTTCAGGTGGCCTCTGTCAGGTGATTGTAGTTAGAGGTTTAAGCAAAGTCTTTTGGAATGAAATAAATGTGTGTTGGTGAAAAAGGAGCAGAACGTTAGACTCTTCATATCACAGCAACTAAAACGTCTAACAATTGGTAGCAGAGGATGGTTGCTGTGTAAATGTGAAGGGTTGAAAGATACAACCTTTCCAGATTAAACCAAGGAGTGAATGAGAAAAAAAAAGGGATATATGGCTGAACCGAGGATAAAGATGGCTGGATATGACTATCCTCCCTTATTTTCTGAAAGGGAATCGTACGACCAATGGAGAAGTGCAGTAGTTATGTGGACTAAAGTAACTGCTTTGGGAAAGAGAAAACAAGGTATGGCATTGGCTCTTTCTCTACCATATGGCAGTAAAATCCAGAACAAAGTGCTTCCTGAGCTGGAATTGGAAGAGTTAGACTCAGAAGAAGGTCTGGAGACTTTATTACATTATATGGATAAGATTTATAAGAAAGATGACTTGTTAAGTGCGTATGAAGCATGGTCGGATTTTGATAAGTTCCGGAAAATGGAGGATATCTCCATGGAAGACTATACAATGGAATTTGGCAGACTATATAAAAGGCTGCAGAAATACAACCTGGAATTTCCACAGTCTGTGTTGACCTTTAAATTTCTTGACTGTGCTTTAGTGAGCAACATGGATAGGCTCCTGGTTTTGACAGGAGTTCAGTTTACTGATAAGGATACCTTATTCGAACAGATGACAAAAGCTTTACAAAGGTTTCTGGGGAAACATTCGATTCCGATGGCTCTGATGACCCAAATAGGTCAGCCTGCAATAAGGCAGAATATGGAAGATACACTATTAACAGGATGGCGAAATCGTATGACTACAAACATGGCTCAAGGCTATTGAAGGAGACCGAGACAAGGAAATTATGAAGACAGAAACCCAGTTCGAACCTACAATAGGAAGATGAACCCCAGAAATGCACGGGGCATGATAAATCGATGTTTTCGATGTGACTCTCAATACCATTATGGTTTCAACTGTCCAACTCGTTATGATAGAGTGTTTGAAGCGACACATGACACGGAAGAGTCAGAAGAGGAAAAAGATAGTGACCAGAAAGAAGGCATTGTCCTATTGATGACGAATGTGATATAAAATAGTTGCTTTAAAGATATTAGTTACTGTACTGGAGATATAGGCCGGTCTAATTCATGTTAGTTCACAGACAAAGGCTTTCAGAGAGCATGGCAAAGGAAGGGGAGGGTGTTAGAGAATGAGGAGAAAAGGATGCTGGGTAATAGGAGGCCAGAGCAAGGGATGAGAAGTGAGCCAATCAGGATGTATGGCCAGGTCAGGAGGGGTATAGGATGACTTATGGGAATCGTGTATGTGAAACTTGATGCCATTTGAATGTGTCGGTAGAGATTTCTTTGTTCTACAGAATCACTCGATTCTGGATAGCTAGGAGACTAGTTGTGTCCTGGGTTTCTGTGAAACGAGTCAGACTTGCAAGTCGAATAAAAATAACTAATGCTATGCCTACAAATCCATCTCGAGTTTTATTGAGGCCAGACTGACGGGTAAAGATTTAAGAATTATCATTGACAAGCAGTTTTACGCCGGTAATGAGAGTATTGGTTGCAGAATCCTTCAACTGTGCTGTATGGACAGTGGCTGCACATCTACTGTGTGTGGAATTGACTGGTTAAAATGTTACCTGGACTCCTTGAATGCTGAAAATCGTAACCATGTTACGGAATTTGAAAGTTCCACAAGTTTCAGGTTTGGGGATGATAATACTCTGAAGTCGCTGAAAAGAGTGGTGATCCCTTGCAATATTGCCGGAGTGAATCATTTCATTAGCACGGATGTTGTATCAAGTGAGATACCTTTGCTTTTGAGCTGACCGTCAATGAAGAAAGCACACATGAAACTGGATATGGAACAGGATAAGGCAACAGGTTTTGGAAAGACGGTGGACTTACAATTTACACAGCCGGGACACTATTGTATTCCATACTGACAAATAATATTTCAAGTAGAGTGGTTAAGGATGCGTTAATGGCAATTGAAAATGGGACTTGAGCTGATAAAAAGCTTGTGGTATTAAAACTGCATAGGCAATTTGCACATCCGTCTCCTCGGAGGGACTTTATTAAAGGATGCAGGGGTAAGGGATGACGACTATACTAAACTGATAGAGGCGGGTACAATTGTGTCTTTTAAAAAGCATTTAGATAGTTACATGGGTAAGGTGGGTATAGAGGGTTATGGGCCAAGTGCGGGCAACTGGGACTATCTTAATGGTAAAAATTGGGCGGCATGGACTGGTTGGGCCGAAGGGCCTGTTTCCATGCTGTAAACTTCTATGATTCTATGATTCTAACAGGTTAGTGACCGCTGTGAAGTTTGTAGGAAGTACAGAAGGACACCAGCACGACCAATAGTAACCCTACCTTTGGCCAGGGATTTTAACAACATTGTGGCCTTGGACCTTAAGATCTGGGATAAAATAAATAATATATTTAGTTTGCATTTTGTAGATTTAGCAACCAGATTTAGTCAATCAACGATTGTACGAAGTAAAGAAAAGAGAGTAATTCTGGAACAAATCGTGGAAAAATCAATAGGGACAACAAAGAACAAAAGAACAAAGAAATGTACAGCACAGGAACAGGCCCTTCGGCCCTCCAAGCCCGTGCCGACCATACTGCCCGACTAAACTACAATCTTCTACACTTCCTGGGTCCGTATCCTTCTATTCCCATCCTATTCATATATTTGTCAAGATGCCCCTTAAATGTCCCTATCGTCCCTGCTTCCACTACCTCCTCCGGTAGTGAGTTCCAGGCACCCACTACCCTCTGCGTAAAAAACTTGCCTCGTACATCTACTCTAAACCTTGCCCCTCTCACCTTAAACCTATGCCCCCTAGTAATTGACCCCTCTACCCTGGGGAAAAGCCTCTGACTATCCACTCTGTCTATGCCCCTCATAATTTTGTATACCTCTATCAGGTCGCCCCTCAACCTACGTCGTTCCAGTGAGAACAAACCGAGTTTATTCAATCGCTCCTCATAGCTTATGCCCTCCATACCAGGCAACATTCTGGTAAATCTCTTCTGCACCCTCTCTAAAGCCTCCACATCCTTCTGGTAGTGTGGCGACCAGAATTGAACACTATACTCCAAGTGTGGCCTAACTAAGGTTCTATACAGCTGCAACATGACTTGCCAATTCTTATACTCAATGCCCCGGCCAATGAAGGCAAGCTTGCCGTATGCCTTCTTGACTACCTTCTCCCCCTGTGTTGCCCCTTTCAATGACCTGTGGCCCTGTACTCCTAGATCTCTTTGACTTTCAATACTCTTGAGGGTTCTACCGTTCACTGTATATTCCCTACCTGCATTAGCCCTTCCAAAATGCATTACCTCACGTTTGTCCAGATTAAACTCCATCTGCCATCTCTCCGCCCAAGTCTCCAGACAATCTAAATCCTGCTGTATCCTCAGACAGTCCTCATCGCTATCCGCAATTCCACCAACCTTTGTGTAGTCTGCAAACTTACTAATCAGACCAGTTACATTTTCCTCCAAATCATTTACATATACTACAAAGAGCAAAGGTCCCAGCACTGATCCCTGTGGAACACCACTGGTCACAGCCCTCCAATTAGAAAAGCATCCCTCCATTGCTACCCTCTGCCTTCTATGGCCTAGCCAGTTCTGTATCCACCTTGCCAGTTCACCCCTGATCCCGTGTGACTTCACCTTTTGTACTAGTCTACCATGAGGGACCTTGTCAAAGGCCTTACTGAAGTCCATATAGACAACATCTACTGCCCTACCTGCATCAATCATCTTAGTGACCTCCTCGAAAAACTCTATCAAGTTAGTGAGACACGACCTCCCCTTCACAAAACCGTGCTGCCTCTCACTAATACGTCCATTTGCTTCCAAATGGGAGTAGATCCTGTCTCGAAGAATTCTCTCCAGTAATTTCCCTACCACTGAAGTAAGGCTCACCGGCCTGTAGTTCCCGGGATTATCCTTGCTACCCTTCTTAAACAGAGGAACAACATTGGTTATTCTCCAGTCCTCCGGGACATCCCCTGAAGACAGCGAGGATCCAAAGATTTCTGTCAAGGCCTCAGCAATTTCCTCTCCAGCCTCCTTCTGTATTCTGGGGTAGATCCCATCAGGCCCTGGGGACTTATCTACCTTAATATTTTTTAAGACACCCAACACCTCGTCTTTTTGGATCACAATGTGACCCAGGCTATCTACACCCCCTTCTCCAGACTCAACATCTACCAATTCCTTCTCTTTGGTGAATACTGATGCAAAGTATTCATTTAGTACCTCGCCCATTTCCTCTGGCTCCACACATAGATTCCCTTGCCTATCCTTCAGTGGGCCAACCCTTTCCCTGGCTACCCTCTTGCTTTTTATGTACGTGTAAAAAGCCTTGGGATTTTCCTTAACCCTATTTGCCAATGACTTTTCATGACCCCTTCTAGCCCTCCTGACTCCTTGCTTAAGTTCCTTCTTACTTTCCTTATATGCCACACAGGCTTCGTCTGTTCCCAGCCTTTTAGCCCTGACAAATGCCTCCTTTTTCTTTTTGACGAGGCCTACAATATCACTCGTCATCCAAGGTTCCCGAAAATTGCCGTATTTATCTTTCTTCCTCACAGGAACATGCCTGTCCTGTATTCCTTTCAACTGACACTTGAAAGCCTCCCACATGTCAGATGTTGATTTGCCCTCAAACATCCGCCCCCAATCTATGTTCTTCAGTTCCCGCCTCATATTGTTATAATTAGCCTTCCCCCAATTTAGCACATTCATCCTCGGACCACTCTTATCCTTGTCCACCAGTACTTTAAAACTTACTGAATTGTGGTCACTGTTACCGAAATGCTCCCCTACTGAAACATCTACCACCTGGCCGGGCTCATTCCCCAATACCAGGTCCAGTACCGCCCCTTCCCTAGTTGGACTGTTTACATATTGTTTTAAGAAGCCCTCCTGGATGCTCCTTACAAACTCCGCCCCGTCTAAGCCCCTGGCACTAAGTGAGTCCCAGTCAATATTGGGGAAGTTGAAGTCTCCCATCACCACAACCCTGTTGTTTTTACTCTTTTCCAAAATCTGTCTACCTATCTGCTCCTCTATCTCCCGCTGGCTGTTGGGAGGCCTGTAGTATACCCCCAACATTGTGACTGCATCATTCTTATTCCTGATCTCTACCCATATAGCCTCACTGCCCTCTGAGGTGTCCTCTCGCAGTATAGCTGTGATATTCTCCCGAACAAGTAGCGCAACACCGCCTCCCCTTTTACATCCCCCTCTATCCCGCCTGAAACATCTAAATCCTGGAACGTTTAGCTGCCAATCCTGCCCTTCCCTCAACCAGGAATGGGTCCACCGGCAAAATTCCTCACGGGCAATGGAGGAGAATTTGCTAATGATGAGTTTAGGGATGTGTGTGAAAACGTGAATATCAGAGTTATGAATACGGCTGCAGAAAGCCCATTTAGTAATGGTGTCTGTGAAAGAAATCATGCTGTCATCGATGGCATGCTTCGGAAAATTTTGGCAGATCGACCAAATATCAGGCTAAATTCAGTTTTAGCATGGGCAGTACATGCAAAGAATTCATTGCAGATGGTTGGGGTCTATAGTCCTTATCAATTAGTATTTGGTAAAAATCCAAAAATTCCGTCCATTTTGGATGACCAGCCTCCAGCTTGGGAGGGGACTACAATTAGCTCTGGTTTTGCTGAACATTTAAATGCATTACATAGCAGTAGAAAAGCTTTTTTGGAAGCAGAAGTCTCTGAAAGAATTCACAGAGCTTTAAGACATAACGTACTGCCATCAGATGCCGTTTTTCAGCATGGTACACTATAAGAGAGACAATTCTAATGAATGGAAAGGCCCAGGGAAGATCATAGGCATAGATGGTGAAACAATTATTTTGCAACATGGTAATCAAACTATTAGGGTACATTCATCAAGGATAATGGGTACAGATTACAAATTTTCAAAATAGACAAAGCAGACAGACATGATGAGGAACCAGAGTCATCTGGTACGCATGTGTTACAGAACTATGAGGACCAGTTAACTGATATAGACAGGGTTTCTGTAAAGGAACAAAACACTTCTGATGAATTAGAACAGGCCATTTTTCTGAAAGGGCAACTTCCAAAAGTTGGTACAAAAGTGACATATTTGCTTGAAGGGTAGACCCAATGGAAGGATGCAACTGTTATTAGTAGAGCAGGGAAGGCCACTGGAAAGTATAAACATTGGTTGAATGTACAGCATTCAGGGGAAAGAGTCAAGACAATGAATTGGGAAAACAAAGTTTAAAAAATGGAAGGCACAGAAACGCAGTGCCAGTTCAGATAGTACATTGGATAGTGAACAGGTCCGCAGGAAAAGGTCGAGAACTATTGAAAGGACATCTCCCAGCAGAAGGGAAAGATCAAGCAGTAGCAGTACAGAACAAGATACCAGGCGGGAGAGGGGACGTAGTTTATCAAGATCTCAGAACATGAGTAAGACTACGAATACGAATAGGAGTAGAAGCCCACATGCGCGTGAGATTTTGGTAGCTTTGAATAAATTGGATGAAAAAGTTATCAAAGATGCTAAACAGCAAGAATTGCATAGTTGGAGTGAATTTGGGGTATACACGGAAGTACCGGATAGGGGACAAAGAGCTCTATCCCACAGATGGATTTGCACGGAAAAGGTTCTTCCAGATGGAACTGATAAGGCAAAGGCCAGGCTTGTGGCAAGGGGATTTGAAGAAAACTTAGAAGATCAGGATGTAAGGGTAGATTCACCTACAGCAAGAAAGGTTATTATGAAGATCTTCTTGGCTATATTAGCTGCAAAGGCCTGGGAATGCAAATCTATAGATATAAAAGCTGCCTTTTTGCAGGGGCATCAGCTCCAGAGAGACATTTTTCTCCGTCCTCCTAAAGAAGCAGCTAACACAGAAGGGGTAATCTGGAAGTTGAACAAATGTGTATATGGATTAAATGATGCATCTAGAGTCTGGTATTTTTCGGTCAGGTCAGTTTTGTTAAAGTTAGGCTGTTGCCAGTTGAAAGCAAATCCTGCAATGTTTTACTGGCACTATAAAGGAAATCTTTCTGGCATCTTTATGATGCATGTCGATGATTTTTTGTGGGGTGGGACGAGTGATTTTGAAGCTATTGTGATCTCTGGTTTGAGGAAAGAATTCAGGGTTGGAAGTCAGGCTTCCGGTGCATTTAAATATTTTGGACTGGAAATTCGACAGACTAAGTTAGGGGCAACTTTACGTCAGCAACCTTACTTGGAAAGCATCAGCCCAATAGCAATTAGTCGTGGCCGAGTTTCACAAAAAGACGCAATGGTTTCAAAGATAGAATAAGAGCAATTGCAAAGTTTAATTGGGCAACTGAACTGGTTAGGTAGACAGACTAGACCGGATGTTAGTTTTGATGTCTTAGAGTTGAGTACAAAAATGAATGATCCCAAAGTGGAAGACATAATAAGAGCAAATAAAGCGTTGGCCAAACTAAAAATGCAGGAGTGTGTTTTGAAGTTCCCGGTTTTAGGTGACCTTAGGCACTTGAAACTCATAGTTGATAGTGATGCGTCTTACGCAAATTTATGTGATGGGGTTTCAAGCACAGGAGGTTTTATAATTTTCCTTTTGGGGAACAATGGTAAATGTTGCCCGCTTGTGTGGGAAACAAAGAAAATAAGGAGAGTGGTAAAAAGCACTTTGGCTGCTGAGACGTTAAGCCTTGTAGAGGCGGTGGATATGGCCTTTTATTTAAGTCAGATATTGACAGAAATTTTGGGATTAGGGGATTTGGATAATATACCCAGCGCAACTGGAGAGAATTCTTCGAGACAGGATCTACTCCCATTTGGAAGCAGATGGACGTATTAGTGAGAGGCAGCATGGTTTTGTGAAGGGGAGGTCGTGTCTCACTAACTTGATAGAGTTTTTTGAGGAGGTCATAAAGATGATTGATGCAGGTAGGGCAGTGGATGTTGTCTATATGGACTTCAGTAAGGCCTTTGACAAGGTCCCTCATTGTAGACTAGTACAAAAGGTGAAGTCACACGGGATCAGGGGTGAGCTGGCAAGGTGGATACAGAACTGGCTAGGTCATGGAAGACAGAGAGTAGCAATGGAAGGATGCTTTTCTAATTGGAGGGCTGTGACTAGTGGTGTTCTGCAGGGATCAGTGCTGGGTCCTTTGCTGTTTGTAGTATATATAAATGATTTGGAGGAAAATGTAACTGGTCTGATTAGTAAGTTTGCAGACAACACAAAGGTTGGTGGAATTGTGGATAGCGATGAGGACTGTCAGAGGATACAGCAGAATTTAGATTGTTTGGAGACTTGGGCGAAGAGATGGCAGATGAAGTTTAATCTGGACAAATGTGAGGTAATACATTTTGGAAGGTCTAATGCAGTTAGGGAATATACAGTGAATGGTAGAACCCTCAAGTGTATTGAAAGTCAGAGAGATCTAGGTGTACAGGTCCACAGGTCACTGAAAGGGGCAACACAGGTGGAGAAGGTAGTCAAGAAGGCATACGGCATGCTTGCCTTCATTGGCCGTGGCATTGAGTATAAGAATTGGCAAGTCGTGTTGCAGCTGTATAGAACCTTAGTTAGGCCACACTTGGAGTATAGTGTTCAATTCAGGTCGTCACACTACCAGAAGGATGTGGAGGCTTTAGAGAGGGTGCAGAAGAGATTTACCAGAATGTTGCCTGGAATGGAGGGCATTAGCTATGAGGGGCGGTTGAATAAACTCGGTTTGTTCTCACTGGAACGACGTAGGTTGAGGGGCGACCTGATTGAGGTCTACAAAATTATGAGGGGCATAGACAGAGTGGATAGTCAGAGGCTTTTCCCCAGGGTAGAGGCGTCAATTACTAGGAGGCATAGGTTTAAGGTGTGAGGGGCAAGGTTTAGAGTAGATGTACGAGGCAAGTTTTTCACACAGAGGGTAGTGGGTGCCTGGAACTCGCTGCCGGAGGAGGTGGTGGAAGCAGGGACGATAGCGACATTTAAGGGAATCTTGACAAATACATGAATAGGATGGGAATAAAGGATACGGACCTAGGAAGTGTAGAAGATTGTAGTTTAGTTGGGCAGCATGGTCGGCACGGGCTTGGAGGGCCGAAGGGCCTGTTCCTGTGCTGTAATTTTCTTTGTTCTTTGTTGACCCTCACCCCCCCTCCGCAGCACTCACACTCCTCCCCGGCACTCACCCTCACCACCCCTCCGTGGCACTCACCCTCCCCATCCTACTCGGCACGCACGCTCACCCCCCGTATCCGGCACTCACACTCACCCCCCCTCCCCGGCAATCACCCTCACCCCACCTCCGTGGCACTAACACACACGCCCCTCCACGGCACTCACCCTCACCTCCCCTCTGTGGCACTCCCCATCCTCCCCGGCACTCACCCTCCCCATCCTCCCCGGCACTCACCTTCACACCCCCTCCCCAGCACTCACCCCCCTCTCCGGCACTCACACACACCCCCTCCCCGGCACGCACCCTCACCCCCCCGTATCCGGCACTCACCCTCACCCCCCACCCTGGCACTCACCCTCACCCACATCCCCGGCACGCACGTTCCCCAACACTCCCCCTCCACCCCCCTTCCCCGGCATTCACACTCAGCCCCCTCCCCGGCACTTACCCTCACCCCCATATCCGGCACTCACCCTCACGCCCCCTCCCCGGCACTCACCATCACCCGCCCATCCCCGACATTCACCATCACCCGCCCATCCCCGACATTCACTATCACCCGCCCATCCCCGGCACTCACCATCACCCGCCCATCCCCGACATTCACCATCACCCGCCCATCCCCGGCACTCACACTCACCCCTCCTCCCCGGCACTCACACTCACCCCCCCTCCCCGGCACTCACACTCACTCCCCCTCCCCAACACTCACACTCACCCCCCCTCCCCGGCACTCACACTCACCCTCCCTCCCCGGCACTCACACTCACCTCCCCTCCCCGGCACTCACACTCACCTCCCCTCCCCGGCACTCACACTAACCCCTTCTCCCCAACACTCAACCTCACCCCCCCCTCCCCGGCACTCACACTCACCTCCCCTCCCAGCACTCACACTCACCCCCCCCTCCCCAACACTCAACCTCACCCCCCCCTCTCCGGCACTCACACTCACCCCCCTCCCCGGCACTCACACTCACCCCCCCTCCCCGGCACTCACACTCACCCCCCCTCCCCGGCACTCACACTCACCCCCCCTCCCCGGCACTCACACTCACCCCCCCTCCCCAACACTCAACCTCACCCCCCCTCCCCGGCACTCACACTCACCCCCCCTCCCCGGCACTCACACTCACCCTCCCTCCCCGGCACTCACACTCACCCCCCCTCCCCGGCACTCACACTCATCCCCCCTCCCCGGCTCTCACCCCCACCCCCCCTCCCCGGCACTCACCCTCACCCCCCCCCCTCCCCGGCACTCCCCCTCCCTGGCTCTCCCCCTCCCCGTCACTCACCCTCCCCGGAACTCACCCTCCCCGGAGCCCACCCTCCCCGGCACTCATCCTCCCCGGCACTCATCCTCACGCCCCCTGCCCAGCACTCACACTCACCTCCCCTCCCCGGCACTCCCCCTCCCCGGCTCTCCCGCTCCCCGGCAATCACCCTCCCCGGACCTCTCCCTCCCCGGAGCTCACCCTCCCCGGCACTCATCCTCCCCGGCACTCACCCTCACCCCCCCCTCCCCGGCACTCACACTCACCTCCCCTCCCCAGCACACCCCCTCCCCGGTACTCACCCTCCCCAGAGCTCACCCTCCCCGGAACCCACCCTCCCCGGCACTCATTCCCCCCCCGCTTCCCACTCCCGGCACTTACACTCACCCCGCTCCCCGACACTCACCCTCACCCCCCTCCCAAGCATGCACCGTCCCCGGCACTCACCCTCCCCCCCTCCCCGGCACTCACCCTCACCCCCCCCTCCGTGGCATTCATCCTCCCTGGCATGCACCCTCACCCCCCCCGTATCCGGCACACATTCTCACCCCCCTTCCCGGCACCCACCCTTCCCCACCCCATCCTCGGCACTCACCCTCGCCCCCGTTCATGGCACGCACCCTCCCCGGCACTCACCCTTCCCCCCCTCCCAGGCACTCTCACTCACACCCCTCCCCGGCACTCACCCTCCACCCCCTCCCCGGCACGCACCCTCACCCCCCCGTATCCGGCACTCACCCTCACCGGCACCCACCCTGCCCCACCCCATCTCCGGCACTCACCCTCACCCCCATTCATGGCACGCACCCTCCCCGGCACTCACCCTTCCCCCCTCCCCAGCACTCACACTCACCCCCCACCCCGGCACTCACCCTCCCCCCCTCCGCTGCACTCACCCTTCCCCCCCCTCCCTGGCACTCACACTTATCCCCCTCCCCGGCACTCACCCTCCCCGACACTCACCTACACTCCCCCTCCTCGGCACTCACCCTCACCCGCCCATCCCCGGCACTCACCCTCACCTGCCCAACCCAGCACTCACCCTCACCTGCCCATCCCCGGCACTCACCCTCACCCGCCCCTCCCCGGCACTCACCCTCACCCGCCCCTCCCCGGCACTCACCCTCACCTGCCCAACCCAGCACTCACCCTCACCCGCCCACCCCCGGCACTCACCCTCACCCGCCCACCCCCGGCACTCAGCCTCACGCCCCCTCCCTGGGACTCACACTCACGCCCCCTCCCCGGCACTCACACTCACCCCCCCTGCCCGGCACTCACACTCACCCCCCCTCCCTGGCACTCAGCCTCACACCCCCCATCCCCGGCACTCACACTCACCCCCCCATCCCTGGCACTCAACTCACCCTCTTCCCCCCCCCCCCACTTCCCGGCACTCACCCTCCCCGGCACTCATCCTCCCCCCCTCCCCGGCACTCACACACACCCCTCCCCCCCCCCGGCACTCCTCACGCCGACCCCCACCTCCACGTTGGCCGGCGTCAACCAGCACGACTGGTTGACGCCGTTAAATAGGTGGTTTGATTTACGCCTTCCCATCCAGCCCGGAGAATCGGTGCAGCCCCAGGGCCCATAGCGTCATGCCGGTCCTCGCTATTCTGCGAGGCGCGCAGCGCGATTCCTGTAGGCGCAAATCTTTGGCTGCCGGAGAATATCGCGGGCGCTGGGGCAGGATTCATGCTGCCCCCCGGCGATTCTCCGACCCGGCTGGGGGTCGGAGAATCCCGCCCATTGAGTTGGATGATCAGCCATGATCATAATGAATGGCGGAGCGGGCTTGAAGGGCCGAATGGCCTCCTCCTGTTCCTATTTTTTTCCATGTCCCAACTCTCTTCAGCTGCTTCATCAATGACCTTTCGTCCATGATAATGTCAAAGTGGCAGTGTTCGCTGGTGATTGCACAACGTTCAGTCACATTTGCGACTCCTCAGATACTGAAGCAGTCCATGTCCAAATGCAACAAATCCTTGGTTATATCCAGTCTTGGGCTGAAAAGTGGTGAGCAACATTCATGCCATGCAATAACCATCTCCAACAAGAGAAGATTTAACCATCATCTCTTCATATTCAATGGCATTGCCATTACTGAAAACCCAACACCTGGGGGTTTCCACTGACCAGAAACTGAACTGTGGATACAAGAATAGGTCAGTGGCTAAGAATACTGCAGTCAATAACTCGCCCCCTGACTCTCCAAATCGTGTCCATCATCTACAAGGCACAAATCAGAAGTGTGATGGAATACTCTCCACTTGCACCTCCAACAACACTCAAGGAGCTCAACACCACCGAGGACAAAGCAGCCCACTTTATTGGCACCACATTCACAAGCGGCAAATTCAGCTCACTGTTTCTGCAAGTGGAGGAGTCCTAAATTGGAGCCATAAATATCGGATTGTCACTTTTAAATCCAATAATGAATTCATTTTCTCAGACTGGTTGGAATATGAAACCTGCTACCACACAAAGTGGTTGAGGCGAATAGTCTCGGTGTACTTAAGGGGAAATACACGAGAGAGATAGGAATTGAGGGATATGCAGGCAGGGTTACATGAAGTAAGACGGGAGGCTGTTCAAGTGGAGTTTAGGTTAGGCTGAATAGCCTGTTCCTTTTTTTTTGCTGGAGATGCTAAGTAATGGCTAATCCACTCACCGAAGTGATCTTCCTATTGAAACTCCATCAGCGAAAATATTCTGGCAGTGCACCAAGCATATTTAATCGCATAAGCAGTAAAATACGCAACATGTTTACAAAGACAGTTAAGGACTTGGATGCTTAGAGAACATGGAGAAAAAAAAATGTCTTTATGTTGCCATTCGGCCTTCACTGGAAATGGAAGAAGTGTCCGGCCGAAAGTCAGTAAAAGACGTGGAGAACTATACGGTTATGCCATTGCATAATAAGTTTGGAACTGATGCAATCAACCTCACGACGGTTTTTTAGCTCCGAATTAATCGTAACATTTTCTACTCTTTGCTCCCCTAAATTCAAGCAATGCTATTCAATAAAAGTTGTCTCCTTGAAACAGCGACTTCTGCTTCACCTCTTGAATTTGCATTGCAAAAATGCTCCAAGTGGTCGGCCCAAAGCCATCGAATTGTTTGCAAGTACCTTCCTGTTCCTCGCAATATGGGGCGTCATTCTCCGACCCCCCAGAGGGTCGGAGAATGGCTGTTGGCCGCCGTGAATCCCGCCCCCGCCGGTTGACGAAGTCTCCGAAGGGAGAAAAGTCGGCGGGGCGTTAATGTCGCCGCTTCCGTCGGAGAATGGCACGGGTCTGCGCAAGGCAGCCGATTTTCGGCCTGCCGATATTCTCCCTTCCGGATGGGCCGAAGTCCCGTCGACGTGATGACCGTTCACGTCGACGTAAATTAAACCTCCTTTTCATCGGCGTGACCCTGTGCTCCAGGTTCACGCCGACCAGCGTGGAGGTGAGTGACGGCCTGGGGGGTTGGCTCTGGGCAGGCGATGGCATGGCCGCAGTCTGAATGTGTGAGGAGAGGTGTGTCTCGGGTTGTGTGTGTGTGTGTGTGTGCGGCGGCGGGGGGGGGGTGGTTAGAGTGGGCTGGGCTCCGGGGGAGTGCCGGGAGGGGGGTCCGTGCCGTGGAGGGGATGGGGGGTCCGTGTCGGGGAGGAGGTTGGGGTCCGTGCCGGGGAGGAGGTTGGGGGGGGTCCGTGCCGGGGAGGGGATGGGGGGGGGTCTGTGCCGGGGTGGGGGTTGGGGGGGGGGTCCGTGCCGGGGAGGGGGAAGGGGGGGCCGTGCCGGGGAGGAGGTTGGGGTCCGTGCCGGGGAGGAGGTTGGGGGGGGTCCGTGCCGGGGAGGGGGATATGGGGGGTCCGTGCCGGGGTGGAGGTTGGGGGGGGGGGGGTCCGTGCCGGAGAGGGGGATGGGGAGTCCGTGCCGGGGAGGAGGTTGGGGTCCGTGTCGGGGAGGAGGTTGGGGTCCGTGCCGGGGAGGAGGTTGGGGGGGTCCGTGCCGGGGAGGGGGATGGGGGGGGGTCCGTGCCGGGGTGGAGGTTGGGGGGGGGTCCGTGCCGGGGAGGGGGATGGGGGGTCCGTGCCGGGGAGGAGGTTGGGGTCCGTGCCAGGGAGGAGGTTGGGGTCCGTGCCGGGGAGGAGTTTGGGGGGGGGGTCCGTGCCGGGGAGGGGGATGCGAGGGCAAGTGAGTTGGTCCACCTGGAGGTGCCAGCCTCCAACAGTTGGACCCATGCGGTCCATGCCACCTGGCTGGGGGGAGGAGGGGATAAAGGCAATGATGACATGTCGTCGTTCCCCTCCCCCCCCCACCAGGCCGTCATGTTTTCCGATCATCCAGCGATGTTGGCCGCCGTGGCGGCAGCCGCTATTGTCTATGTTGCCTGGATGAGGAGGAGGAGGAGGAGGAGCGTGCCAGAGAGGCGGCGCAGGCTGCCGCAGAGGGACAGGCGGCAGCCGCCCAGGCTGGAGGGACACCGGACCGACAGGACGAGGAGGGGGAGGAGGACGTCGCGGCCCCACGGCAACGGAGGCACACGAGTGCGCCCCGTGTGCACCGGCCCCAGCAGTCATACCAGGACCTCACGGACCTGGAATGCAGGAGGAGACTCCGGATGAGGCGGGAAACTGTGGCACACATCTGCCACCTGCTGGCACACCTGTCACCGCGTGGCACTGGCGGGGGACACCCTCTCCCCGTGTCCGTCAAGGTTACGGTGGCCCTGAACTTTTATGCAACGGGGTCATTCCAGGCACCGAGTGGGGACCTGTCCGGCATATCGCAGACATCGGTGCATCCGGGCAGTGACAGATGCTCTATATGCCATGGCGCACCGCTACATCCGCTTCCCTGTGGACCGGGCCAGCCAAGATGCCCGGGCTGTGGGCTTCTCTGCCGTGGCCGGGTTCCCCATGGTCCAGGGCGCGATTGATGGGATGCACGTCGCCATGCGGCCACCTGCAGATAACAGGGCCATGTTCACCAATAGGAAGGGGACCTATTCGATGAACATACAGGTGGTCTGCGACCACCGCATGATGATCCTGCACGTCTGCGCCCGTTACCCAGGCAGTGTACACGACTCATACGTGTTGTCACGGTCATCCATCCCCGGCATGTACGAGGGACGCCATCCCCGGCTGAGGGGCTGGTTGCTGGGCGACAGGGGCTACCCATTGCGATCGTGGCTGATGACGCCTATACGGAGGCCACGCAATGAGGCGGAGAACCGCTACAATGATGCCCATGTAGCGACAAGGGGAGTGATAGAGAGGTGCTTTGGCGTGCTGAAGAGGCGTTTCAGGTGCCTGGACCTCTCTGGGGGCGCCCTCCAGTATCGGTCAGATAGGGTCGGCCGCATCATTGTGGTGTGCTGCGTCCTGCACAACATAGCCCAGCAGAGGGGCGATGTGTCGCAGGCAGAGGAGGGCGGAGTGGAGGAGCAGCAGGAAGAGGCGCAGTCCTCCCCAGATGAGGGGGATGGGGTAGTGGTCAGGGCAGACGGGCTAGACACAGGCGGGTGGCTGTCCACCGTTACCGGCTGGCCCAGCGGGCACGGGACAGACTGATAGCCGCCCGCTTCACTGACTAGATGGGCGTGGGAATCGGGTAGTATGGCCACAGACCGCACACCATGGCAACAGCCGACCACCCACACTCCCCACCCATCCACCCACCCAGCACCCTCACCCCCCTCCCCAACCCCACCCGCATGCACACCACCCCCCCCATTGCCGATCCACCTGCGGCACAACGGGCCGGGCTCACATAGTTGCGGGTGGACGCGTGTCTATTGCAGGCCATGGAGGATGATGACAATCCGCCCTGCGATGAGCTCCTGGCTCCACATCGTTGGACTATGTCTGACCCATGGCCACAGTACCACCATCCACCCGGACCATCCCTGCATGCGGCTGTGACACTGCAGCGCACGGTCCCGTCCTCTGCCCGGGGGATGTTGATGGCGGCCCAGGGGGAAGGGGGCAGACTCACCTGGGGCTGAGGTAAGACCACCCCTCACACACACACTTGCACTCAACGTACATGACACCCCCGCACGCTTTGGACAGAGCACAAAGGCAGCTTCTGTAGGTGTAACATTGACTGTAATAACCAAACAAGTTCATGCACGTGCCCTAGCCCCACTCATCTGTGCCCTGCACCCGTGCCAACTTACTCAGTGTCTAATTGTTTGGCCTTACGGGCCCTTTGACTACGTCTACGTGGTTCCCCAGACGGTACAGCAGAACTGGAGGTGGACTCCTGTGATTCCTGCCCTCTGACACTGATCCCTTTAGCGGCCGTTTCCTGGGGCGTCCTGGCCTAGATGGGCCAGGCTGCGGCCGGGCGACTGGGATGGCGAGCTGCCAGCCTGTCCTGCCCGTTGCCCACCCGATGCACCTGGGACGGAAGGGGGGGAGTCCGAGGTGTCGCGGTGTACCGGGACCTCCCCTACAGGGGGAGCCGGGACGGACCACACCACCTCCTCCTCCCTCGGGGTGCCCGATGGCCCCCAGGCCTCTACATGGGTGGGGGATGCGAACGGACTGGCCATCCGACGCCCCCCCCGACATCTGGCGCTTCCAGTCCTGGAGGTCCGTGCTGGTATCGACAGGGGTCTGCAGGTTTGCAGCCATGGAGCCCAGGGGGTGGCAAACCCTGTCTGTGATAGTGCGACGCCGGCTCGCACATGGCCACTGGCGCCGATGCCCTCAGCGATGGCCTGCAGAGACTGGGCCATGGCCTGATGAGACTGGGCCATGGCCTGCAGAGACTGGGCTATGGCGTTAAGCGCCTCTGCCATCTGGCGCTGGCACTGGCTCATGGCCTCCTGTGAGAGGGCAGCCATGTCCTGGGCCACAGACGCCGCCTGCACGGAAAGCCCCAGGCCTCGCAAACCGTTCCCCATGTCTGACACCGTCGCACCCATTTCCTCCACCGCGGACGCCACCCGTGCGGTGTCAGCCTGGGTGGCACGTATGACCGGCACCACTCCCAGCTCCTGGATGCGGGTGGACTCCTCCACCTGCGACTGCAGCCGCCGCAAGCCGGCCGTCACCCTCTTCGCTCGTCTCCCGGTCGGTGGTTGCATCGGATCTATGTGTGGGTGTGGTAACTCCAGGAACCCGGGATCCATCTGGGCGGCAGATGTTTGCTTGGGCTGGGCTGCCCTCCGACCGCCCGGCCCCTCTGCTGCTCCTACCTCCACCTGCTGTACCGGGACGGCTGTGTTGTGCGCACCAGTGAGTGGAGCAGACGCCTCATCACTAAAGTGCCCAACCGAGGTGAGTGTTTCTGCGATGGTGGAGATGGTGTTGGTGACAGCAGTGGCGTTGTGTCGTGCTCTTCGTCCCACTCTGAGTCCATGGCACTTTGGGGTGGGGGTTCGTCTCCACCCATCCACTCTGAGCCACTGTCCGGTATTTCGTCTTCCTGGATAGTGCTGTCCCGGGTAGG